>NC_142106.1:23537500-23762500 GCF_056152115.1 Neolamprologus brichardi | reverse complement strand
TTAATGGCAAAACAAGGATTTGAGTCATCCAAAAAATGAGGCAACAGAACAATAGATTAACAGTAATGTGTGAATCCCAGAATGATGAATCACTACTCACTTCTCCAGCAGTGCCAGTGCAGTGTGTGGGTTGACTCTCAGGTATTTGCAGGTGGGTTTGCCATAATCAGCCAGGTAGGTTGACCAATCCCACTGGGTGAACAAATCCAGTAACTAGAAAAAAGGTCAGAGAAAGAATGTGAGATTTAGGGAGTGTTTCTGTTTTACTCATAGGAAGATCTCAGATTTTGGAGATGATAAATTATCCATTAAGCAGTGATGAAATAAACACCAGCAGATCACTGATTCACTCACTAACCCACCAACATGTTGTGTAACAGCTGGCGCCCACTTCAAAAACCAGGGAAATATGAACCTGTAGAAGCTTTGAAGATAAATATGTGGTGTTTTATACAACCACGATGTACTCAGATGGATTCAGAGCCAAAAGTTTGTCTTGTGAACAGATGTGTGGCGCTTCCATAACCACATTTATCACAGCTTTTCTGGCCTTCTTTGCTCAGCTTGGCACCCCCACACCACCCCCTCACTCACAGCAGTGATAATCACGTTCATCACGACCTTGCTGTCGCATCTATGCCACTAGGTTAGTATATCAGACATGAGTGATATAAGGTATGCACAGAAATACAGGATTGGGAGTGTAAGTAACAGAGGTGCAGCTCGCTGTAAAAATCACACCAACTGTGCTCTCCTTGAAAAAGGCTGGCAGGTGCGATCACGTCTCAATCGCAACTTTCAAAAACTTTACAAAGCTCAGAGGTGTCGATTTCATTTAAAGTAGTGGGTTGGACCAGTGAAATTCCCCTTGCTGTCAGTGTAAAGATTATAGATTATTAAGACATTAGAAAAGCTGTAAAACTTATGAAAACAGTTTTGAGTACAAAATTTCTGCCTCCTTCACATTTTATATCTCACATTTAGTGAAAAAAAATCTACATATGTGACACTAAAAAAAGAGCACTGCGCACTAACTCCACATTAGCACACCAAAAGCTCATCCCATGATTCCACCATGCTGGTGAAATTATGTTTGGAGCTCCTCTGTTCTGGTTCAACAAAACCTAGAACCCCACAGATGACGGTGAACCCGTTAATCTTGCTGGGGAGTACACCCCTCAGAAGACTGCTCAAAAACCATGATGAACCGAAGAGACCAACAGAGAAATGGTCAAAAATTCCCGCTGCCGTCCAGTAGGGCTGGGCGATATGACCCAAAATTCATATCTCGATATTTTTTAGCTGGGTGGTGATATAAGATATATATCTCGATATTTTTTTAAAGCCATAAGTTAAGAACAAAAAGAGAGTTCTTAGTCACACTGTGTCCCAGATGTCACACAGGCATTTTTATTTACATACAGCATAGATTTACATGAAGAAATTACTCAAAAATAAATTATGAGCTTTTATTAATTAATAATGCTCCATAAATAAAAGAAAACAATGTTGTTTTTGTGCATAACAAAAAGCTCATAATTGTGCAGTCAAAATATAAACTAACACATGCTGAGCATAATAACAAAGACAGATTTCACAGCTGCTCTGTTCCCAACTTCTACTGCGTGACTAACAGCCTTGAGTTTGAAATCCTCTTTGTAACCACGTCTCTTAACAGGTGCCATTTATGGCCCTTATACACACACAATACGGTAATATTACGTTGAAGCACAGTACGTATCACTCTGCGTCGCTCCAGACTACGGTAGCCGTAATGCTCCGACAATCCATCAAGCGCTGCATCTCCGTAGCTTACCAAAGTCGTACTAAAACATTTTTTTGACAGATTGCTGAGCGCCGTGTTCCACATAAAATCGGTTCGCGATCAGTAAGCACAACCAGAATTCATACATAAGGCGCGCTGTCAACTTTTGAGAAAATGAAGGGATTTTAGGCCGTGCAGCCCCTGTGGGCTGTCGTTAGCGTGGTTAGCGCGGTTAGCTCGCTAACACGTTGACGCCATCCAGCCCCACAACTCGCTAACGGAGATTTGCCGTGTCCATCTTGTCGCTGCCTGCAGGAGAAGCTATGGGGGAGGAGGGGGAGTTGTGTTCAGTGAAGGAGAGGCGAGGCCGAGTAACGTTGCGCAGAGACAAAAGTGGATGAAAGAGAGGCAAACTTGTGGCTCCACAAGTATAATTATAACGTAACATAGACTATATCGATATAAAGGATATTGTCACATCTTATATCTCGTATGAAAATATATCGATATTTTTTAAAAACTCGATATATCGCTCAGCCCTACCGTCCAGCTCCCTTTAGTTGCCACAAGAAACCTCATGATGTTGCTGTTTGCATCCAGACTGCACTGTGAGTTATTACTCAGTGTGATTAATAAGAACATTAAAAGCACATTTGTTTGTGGGTTACTGCTTTAGTCAGATTATGCTTGCTTACAAGTGCCACTTGTGATGAAGATCAGTCCGCATGTTATATGACATACTCCACTTGTGAAGTCCTGGTAACTCCAAAGGAAATAGTATTAAGTTCTGGCACTTGCAGCTTGTGCCAACTTAATGCAGATGTTTATGTTTTCACCACTTAAAAAATGACCAAAACGTCTCAAGAAACCTTTAAGTTCCCCACATGGAGACATTTTTACATTTAGGTAAATAAAAGCAACAACGCCAAGAAAGTAAACGGCAAACGGGTCAAGGGAAAGGAAAGAAAAACAACAAGCTGGAGAGTCTTCTTTGGAATGGCCCACATTTTAAACAGTTGCATAACCTGCCACTGCCCTGCTGAACTCTACCTAACACACACACACACACACACACACACACACACACACACACACACACACACACAGAAACAGGCCCAGGCAGGCAGACCCGTAAGCCTGCAGACATTCACACACGCCGTCTCTCTATCTCTGTCTGTAAAACACACACACATATGAGCAGGAGCCCCAGTGAACTCTGGGTAACACCAAACACAGATCCAGAGAGAGAAACCATATGTGAGCAAGGGATGAGAGAAGAAGAGGAGGAGGTGGAGGAATGGAGTACAGAGGGATGGAGAGCAAAACCACATGTGAGGAAAGGGGGAGAGAAAATGAGGGAGAGTAAAGATGGAAGGAGACACAGATGGAGAGGAATGGATAACAGCGCTTACAGAAAGAGGGAGAGGGTAAAGGAAGGGCAGATGAAGATGGATAGATAAGACTAAGAGAAGGGGATAGACCGGAGTTAGCTGATGAAGGTGCCCCGGCAGGCGACCGGGGAAAACAGAACGGATGACAGAGGACACGAGAGAAATTAAGTGAAGTGAAAAATCTGTGAAAGTCACTGGCTTGTACTGCTGCTTTCTCAGCGTTCACATCTGTGACTATGGTCCTGACGTTTACGAAAACTGTGCTTCACCTCACAGAAACTCCTGCATGGAATCGTTAATCTTCCAGTTAGTCCCTATTGCACATAGGATTGATTTTTACAAGTTCCCTGGAGGGTCCTTTATCTTTTCTTAATTCTTCTTTATACTCAAGTCAGAGAGACACTATTTATTCAATCCAACACGCATTTTTGTGTTTGTATAATCAGAATGTCGAGCTGTCATGGATGTGCTTTCAGTCTTCCACTTCCACACTTAGCAACTTGGTTTTGTACCACTGAACTGTGCGGTGACTTCATATAGCGCTGCTGTTTGTTATTTTTGACATGAACCGCCTAGCTCACCTCTGCTGGAGACTTAGAACCCTTCCCCCCATGCACTCCCCGATGGCAGCAGCCTCCTGCAGCAGGACAGTGGATTTAAGAAAGATATCAAAGAACCCGAAGCTGTCAAACTCTCTGGATCTCTCCAGACTCTGTCCTACAAAAAGCCCTGGAGCAGACCCAAGATGCTGCATAGTTTATGTCTCTGGGCTGGTTTGGGAACGCCTTGGTGTCCACCCAGACAAAGAGGAGGTGGTCAAGAAGAGGTAGGACTTAGATTCTTGCCCACGCAATCCAAACACACCTAAGTATTGATGGCTGCTGCGGTGCAGCAACGGCACCGTGTCAGACTAGCTAGCAGCTTGTGTTGCTAATATAAACAGTGCTAACAGCAGTAGATTGTGCCTTTCTCCAGGCTAGCATCTCCATGCCTGTGCATAGCTGACATAGCCGACAATCGTCAACAATCATCGTCTGTATCAAAGTCCTGCAGAACCACACCGCGCTGCTGACATCTATTTACGTCACCACTCGTTCTTTAACATCGCTGACTGAGAAGGAAAGGGGCGTGGCCCTGGTAAGGGACTGGTGGTGTTGTAACACCTTTGAACTGACAGGTAACTGCTGTTGTACATTAATAAAATAACTCATGTAACTGCAGAGCATTCGTGGTCAGCAACTTCTAAACATTACAACACTGACTGACTAGTCTTGGACATGTCTGTACAGTATTTAACACCAGAGCTGTCGATGAACTTGCTGACTCAAAAATGTGAGTGGATGATGTAACGAGTTGCTACATCTCTGCGATGTGATAAAACGACCCAAATGAAACAAGAATTTACTGGGTGTTCAGTTACTTCTTTATCTGGGAACTGCACTCATACCATCAAACCAATACAGACAAGACCAGCTGAACAGTGCCTGCTTCAGTCAGTAGTAAAATAGATGGCCTTACAGACCACCATAAGCCACGCCTCCACATGCATTCATACAGCGCTTTACCTTTGACACACAGACTTAAAACTATCTTGGCCAAGGACACTTCAACATACGGACTGGATTGAATCAGTGATTTTCCAATTACTGGACGAGCCTCTCTGCCTCCTGAGCCACAGCCGCTCGTGCTTTAGACACGTGGAAGTTTCCTTTCATAAAGACCCAGAATGTGAAGACTGCTGTGGGATTACTGAGTTATTACAGTGTATTTACTTTCCAATTAAGCATTGCTTTTGTCTTATTTTGAATTCACGACACCTTTATTTCCAGAGCAGGTTCAGTTCAGTTTTTATTATTTAAAAACACTTTTTTTTTTTTCGGTTTCATTATTACTTTGTTTTCCTAATTATTTTTATATGGAGCATATGTTTTTAGAAGTACAGACCAGAAAAGCTGACAGCACTTTATGAAGCTCACAATCGTGTAAACACCTTGAGAGTGAATCAAGAAATACACCAAAACATCATGAGGCGGGCTGTGATGACAAATTTGACCAACCTGACAAACTAAAGCGAAACACATTTGCTTTATTATTATTATTATTATTTATTATTATTAAATTATAGTGAATTTTGTGAGCACAAATTGAAGTTTTGCTTTAACTTTAACATGCCCGGGTGTGCCACCGAGCTATTAAACAGCTATAAACTAACTGGATCAGGAGGAGTTGCCCACCAGCAGGTACACCAAGAAGTCATACCAGTCTGAACTAACCACCAAAACTGATTGTTTTAATATAAATATTTATTCTCTTCTACAGCCTGTCAGGTATATGATTTATCTGTTTTATTGATTAGCCTTTCTTTAAGTGTTCCCCTTTATTTTGTGCCATAGAATGTGAGACTTTATCAAAATATGAAGCACTTTGTCACTGTGCTTTGAAAATGCCATAAAAAAGTTATTATTATTATTATTATTATTATTATTTCACGTCATATGTGTAGTAAGTGAAAGTAGTCTTTGAAGCTGCATCTTTATCTGTATTTTTTTAAAGGTCATGGCTTCTACCTGACTTCACCTCTTCAGAGTTATTCCTGAAAACAGGAAACATCCTTAATATTTTCTCATATTTCAACCTGGCTTCGCAAGACAAGCAATTCTGTTGGAGTCCCCCCTTCCTTTCCTCCCTCCTTTGACCCCCTCCCAACGTCTCCTATCGCTGCTTTCTGCTCCTTTCCTTCCACCCTCTGGCCTTTTCACTTCTGCGCTCAGCTCTCTCTACTTTGTCCCCGAGTTCACCCTTGCACGGCCGAGGTTTGACCTGCTAATCCTCCCATATAAACAAACACACACACACACACACACACACACACACACATACATAAGTGAGGGCGGTTAAAGCACAAATATTATTTGATGATTAGGTGCCGATACAAGTGTGTGCACAGTGTTCACATAAACTGTCTCAGTATTATATAATATTGTTTGTCAGGATGTTTCCATCTACTTGTGTGCAGGAAGTTATTTGTGCACACGCACCTTGCTTTGTGTATGTATGTCTGCACTGCTTGTACGTCTGTATTTGTGGGGACCACATGCGCACTATTCTTCACTTTAACACAGATGTTTAAAAGGCTTTTTTTTGGGTTCAAAGTTATTGTTGAAGGTGTTGGAGCTTTGTGCTCAAAGACACAGCACATCTGTACTTGTTTCTGAGGAACATACAAGGTAAAAGCATGTGGGATAAACACATACTTTAGCTGCCTGTTTACAGGAAGTAACGTCCCCCCACACACAGCAAAGAAGACACACGCCACCATGCATCCATAGATGGATAAGCTGCTGGCTGAGATCCGTGTGATTTTCATTTTATCTGACAGCAAATCACTGTCTTCACTCTGCAATCATGCTCTTCGCATCAGTCTTCCTTTATCTCTTGCTTTCTTCTCCCACACACTTTCTTTTTTGTATCAGAGATAAAAGGGAAATAAACCTGCACAAAATTTCCCGTTAGGCATGAGGATTGCAGAGGACAAGAGAAAGAAGAAAGCAGTGAGGAGGACAAAGACTAGGAAGGAGAGAAGAACAGGGCCACAGACCATATACAAGATCCCACATTGGTTAGCAAAGTCCCTTCAACCCTTCAAACTTTGAGTTCAGGGTTTTTACTGCAGCCACGTTGGTGTGTTTAAAACCTGACATGATGAGGGATCGACCTAAAAGCAATGACACTGTGGGCTAGTTGGCAAATGTATACTGTAAAGTAAAGACCCTCCCCAAGCTACAGGTTTCTTCCTGTTAAAGGGGAGTTTTTCCTTCCTACTATCACCAAGTGCTTGCTCATAGGGACTCATCTTACTGTTGGGGTTTTCTCTCTATTATTTTAGTGTCTTTTTCTTAAAATATAAAGCACCTTGAGGCAACTATAGTTGTTGTTATCTGGTGCTATAAAAGTAAAACTCAATCTTCATTTTTCAGTCTGCTAGTTTTCCACTCGTATTCTTTTAAATGCAACAGAAAAAATTAGTATGGGGAGCGTCACAGACAGGATGGAAAAAAAATCTGCTGCAAAAACAAACCGTTAGCTTCATCGTAACATTAACAGCTGTGTCTTTTTTTGGACAAAACATCTCATGTGAGGAAGGGCAGCATTTGGGTGCACACGTAAAATTACGGCTATTTGTCTTCAACTTTGGTATCTCAGGTGCTGATCTGAGTAAAATTAAGAGCAGTAATGTGGGATAAAAGGGATAAAAATTAAGAAAAGGGAGAAATCAGGGCAGCAGGGAAAGTTTTTGAGTGAACGTCAGTTTGGATGACAAACTTTATTTATACGTCACTTTTCTTTGCAAATTTGCACCAAGGAAAAAAAAAAGTCTAACCCAAACATCGATTAGGGGGGGTGACACAGGAGTGAGGAGTGGAGGGCACGAACAGTAGGAGAAGTTCAACAAGAAGGGAGGACAGCAGGAGGAGGAGGCAGATAAGACTGATGAAAATGGAAAAGAGACGGAGAAAGAAAAAAAAAGTGTGTATGGGGGTGGGGTGGGGTGGGGTGGGGTGGGGGGGGGGGGGGAGTGTGGGCTGTCAAAAAAACAAAAAAAACAAAACCCAGCCACACGCGAGCCAGCAGGTCCTTCACACACACACACACACCTGACCCTTGATTCACCCTAAACACACACACAGAAAACGGCAGGTCTCTCGCCTCACCTCTAGCTGAACTTCTCTCTCCGTCTCGCTCTCCCTCTCTCACCTCGCTGTGACCTCCCCCACGCTATCGCTGCTGTCTCCTCACACACACACAGATTATTGCTTCCTCTTATTCTTCTGGGGGGTGGGCAGAATAACAGTGATGTGTTGCCCTCACATTTCTTGTTTGTTTTCTCTCATTTCTTCTCCGCTAATGGGCTTTTTTACTTCTCATAATCCCTCACCCACAAACCCCCTTCCCTCCCTCTGTCTCCACCCCCCCCCTTTCTCTCTCTCTCTCATCTGTTTCTACAAACTCCATGCCCTCCATCCTTTCTTTCCCTCGTTATCCCTCCTTTTTCGTGTCCTCACCAGCTTTTGTCACTTCCATCTCTTTCATCCTCCTCATTTAACCCAACTTCCATTCTTCACCCACCTTTTTACTCTCCTCATCACTCTCCCTGTGTTCTCCTCCCCTTCTTTCAGCCCTCTCTACCTCCTCAAACTTTTCACTTGCTACTTCAACTTCCTCACATCCATCCCCATCTTTTCCCTTCTCCCTTTCTCCCAAGTTAACTTGACCCATACACTCCCCCGTTTACATCTTTCCTCGATTCCCCTCACCATCCGCAGATTTGTCTACGCTCCCCTCTTCCCCCTCCTCCTCCTCTTCTTCAGTGTTTAGCAGACTTGTTAATGGTTATTCCGGCTGCGGGCAGGATTTATTTGTTTGGGACCGTTGGGGAATTGCCGTGTTCCCGTTGCTAATGGCCAAACGTCAGGGTCACCCAGAATTCATCATGTTTACACTCACACACACACAGTTAGGTTGTGATTATGTAATGTTTCGGCTATGAAGAAAACAAATTTGTGACCCAGCGGTGTGAACTTAGTATCATTCATCTTTACACGGGAGAGGAAAATGAATAAAAATGCACCATCTTGGATAATAAGTAACGCTTTCTAACTTTTCATCCCTTGCTCTTTAAGCTCCAGTGCTCTTACTCCCTCTCCCTGTACACTCGTCTCACAGCTCTATTAGCTCTCTGTGCCCCTCAAAATTTGACAGGCGAGAGGTCAAAGGTTGCTAAAAGCAGGGAAAGTGCACCAGGCTTTTATCAAGAAAAGCAGCCCTTTTGGCACCGTCCATCTCCACAATCCAAATCTACCGCCTTCATCCGTCATGCGTCAATCACCCTTGTCTTTATTCCCAGTGAAGTGCTGTTAAAAGCAAGAGCGGCACTGTTGAGATCCCTGTTACAGGAATAAAGTGGAATTAGCATCCAGGCTGCACGTACAGTGCTGGAAAAAAGTATTTACTCTCTTCCAGATTTCATATCTCTTTGCATATTTGTCACACGTGTTTCAGATCAAACACATTTTAATAATCTACAAAGATAACCCAAATAAATACAAAATGCAGTTTTTAAATGATGTTTACATTTATAAAGGAGAAACAGTTATCCAAACCTACTTGCTCTCTAAACCTAATGACTGGTTGTGCCACCCTTGGCAGCAAGAACAGCAATCAAGCATTTGTGATAACTGTTTTTTCCTTCGACTCATCACCGTGAGGAATTTTGGTCCACTCTTCATTCAATTCAGAGACATTGGAGGGTTTTTGAGCATGACTGTGATGTCAAACTTTAGTCTTGGACTAGGCCTCTCCTTCATTTTAATTGTTTGAGCCTTTCAGAGGTGGACTTGCTGGTGTGTTCCTCCTGCATAACCCAAGGTTAAACTATTAGTTTGTGTCTTTGAGCGTCAGGACACAAACTAATAGTTGAACCTTTTTCTTGAGGATTTTCTGGTGCAGAGCAGAATTCATGGTTTTATCAAATACAGCATGTCATCCTGATTCAACAAAGCAGCCCCAGACCATCACAGTACCACCACCATGTTTGACTGTTGGCATGATGTTCAATCTGTGAAATGCTGTGTTGGTTTTACATTAGAATTAAACTAGATTAGACTCAAATTTTCTTTTGTCCACAGAATATTTGTCCAAAATTCTTTTGGATCATCAAGATGTTTTCTGGCAAATGTGAGACGACCTCTGTGTTCTTTTTAAATAGCAGAGGCTTTCTCCCACGGATGCCATTTCTGCCCAGACTCTTTCTTATTGTTGAATTGTGATGCCGACCTTATTTTGGTAGGTCAGTCACTTCTGGGAAGGTTCACCACTGTTCCATGTTTTCTCCATTTGTGGATAATTTCTCTCACTGTGGTTCATTGGAGTCCCAAAACCTTAAAAATGGCTTTTTGTTTTTCTAGGTCATGGCATGATGTGTTGCGATCTTTTAGCGTGCTTCACTTTATCAGACAGTCTCTACTTAAGTAATTTCTTGATTCAACAGGCAATAAGTAGGCTTGAGTGTGGCTAGTGAAATTAAACTAAGCTTTCCAAAACAATTTGATTATTAACAAACCAATTACGTTTTCACAGCACTATATAATCTCTCTCTCTTATCTGCTTGTGGGAGAAAGTGAAAGATTTTTGTTATCTAACATTTTACTTTCAGCAGATTAAAAGGTCAAAGGTTAGTAAAGCAGAGAAAATGCTTCAAATTGTTCCAAGGCTAAATTGTTTCCTTTGACACCTGTCCATCACCAGCTTCATCGCTAAGTCCTCTTTTCACTTAAAAGTTCAAAGGTCACCATCAGCACACAAAGACCACCCCCACACCTGTCAGTTAGGTCTGTGCGTCCGGAGTATGTTTAAGGTCAGACAGAAGAGAAAAAGGAGGCGAGGACATGCTGGCTATTTGAGGCGGAAAATAATGAGGGAGCATCTCGACACCTGCCCGTCACGGTGGTTGTCCTGTCCGAGAAAGCAGTTTTTAACTTCAGCATGAAAAACAACAGCAGCTGTCTGTCATCCTTCAGCTCATTGCTTTCTTCCTGACACAATCCATATTTTTTGCTTCCACTCTGCACCAGATTTTAGGGTTAAAGGTGAGAAGTGGAGCAGAATTTGGAAGCGGTCCCACGGACCCCACAATCCGAGATGGTAGCAATGCACATGATCAGAAACCTTTGGGGTGACTGTTGGTGTCGCTTGCACCGATCCTCATGTTCCTCTGGTTGTCTCTTGTTTTTGTCACTTAAGAAATACTCCCAAGTTAAGTGCCACTGTGTCTCACTCTGAACTGCAGATTGTTATTCATGCATTTATTGAAATCCATCGTTCATTTGTTTAAGCAAACTCACTAGAACGTTTGCAGGTTATTCAGAGCGTCGCTTCGAGGTTACTCTCATGTCACACTGTTGCCAATTCCACAAGGTCATGTGATCAGGGTCTGCTGGCCATGCAGCTACGAGGCTGAGAACTAAAGGAAGCAGAGCTTTTGCAGTAGCAGCCTCCAGACTCTTAAACTTTCTTCCTCTTCTAAATACAAACACGCTCAAACCTCATCTTCTTAAACTTGTTTTTGTGTGTTTTTTGTTATGATTTTACATTTAGCATTTTTATTATGAAGCACTTTATAATTTTTTATTGTGTCACGTGTGTGACCTTGCTAAGAGCAGAACAAATCCTTGCTTTTAGCGTTGTATTACTGGAATGTGCTCATATCGGGAGTGATGTCACTCTCAGCTCCGGCATCCGACTTCCGGATATAAAGCAGCATTAACTCCATTAATAGGCCAGTTGTCCCTTTGAAGGTGAGAGTCATCGACCCCACCCTGTAATAACGTTGTGATGGCTGGTGCGACCCACATGGTGTGAATTGAGGTGTGGGTCATTACTGTCACAGGGGCTCAGCAATCTTTAGACACGAAGAAGCCTCCAGAATGAGAGATTAAATTCATGAACCTGAAAGAAGTCCCAGTCCAGGTGCCTTCGTACAAGTGTTTAACTCTTTACACCATGCGCACAACATTTGACGACCTTCCCAGTAACGTTAATGACGTGTTTTGACACCTCTGTATATATCAATAAAGAGATGGTTTGAAGAGCATTAGAATAGTTTCCAGGTTTTTCCAAGGGTACCTGAATAGGCAGAGACCCCCCCTCACCAACGTCTGGCACAAACCCATTAATTTTATTCTAGGCCTGAAATATGACAGAAACCACTTCAAGGGTTACTCCTAGTAGGCTGTTAAGGGTTAAAACCTTAAGACAACTCTTAGGCTGTTTTGTGAATGGATGGTTCATTAAATGTGAACATTTTAAAACGTGATTATTTACACTAAAAGAAACATACGTTTAGAGTTGTCATTTGTGGGTTTATTAGTTTGGCAGACTTGAAATAAGCCTCCATATGACCCATAGATTGGGAGTCTGGCAGTTCTGCATTACAGCACTAAATGATCACATTTGTGAAGCCAATATGGCTGGAAGCCTTTTTTTTTGTTCTTTTGCTTTAAAGTGAATAATGATCTATCATCAAAAACACATAAAAGGTTTTACATTCAAACCATGTAACAACGAACATACAAATATCCTGGTTGGGTTTTTTTTAGTCTGGAAATAATATATTTTCATTATCATTTCGGAGGAAAAATGCTTCTTCTGATTCGTCAGAGCCCAGGGTGATGTCCTTCATTTGGTTGTTTTGTCTGAAAAACAATCCTAAAGCCCCCAGAAGATTTCATTGAAATAATTTGAAACAGACAAAAGCAGATGTGAGAAGCTGCAGGGAGAAAATCTATTGATGATTTTAGCACCAATGTCCCATCCAGTGTGAGAAAGTCCGCTTAGAAACCAGCGTGCTCAATCTTATCTGCCACGGAGTCCCACTGACAATCTGCAGGAAAACCCTTAAGTCAGCTCTTGACTTCTGTAAGTAAGAAGTCAAAGGTCATATGCAGAGGTTATACTGACTAGCTACTAGCACCTCCACTTTTACTTTTTTAAGTGCCAAACAGAAACTTATTCCTCTTGGTTTCTTTTTTGTTGCCGTATTCAACCAACATTTGTTTCTAACTTCATGTCAGCATGTGAAAGGCCCTCCATCACTGCTTACACATAACCCCGTACCCTCCAGCTCGAACACTATCGCTCAATCTCGAGCTATGAATGGAATGAAGCACACTTGGATGTTTATCGCTTCGCAACAGGGAACTAATTTCACTTTCTTACTGCAGGGCCAGGAGTTAAATTAAAACCAAAAGCTTGTATCTTTGTACATCTGCCTGCTGCTTCGTTTCCACAGCCGCAGCACGCTGCTGCCAGTGACCACAACGCAGCACAACCTCCGCTGTGATACTGCTTTGCTGTGCGCACTGCACTTCATTAATCCACTGCAGGTCGACTGCCATGCCATGTGCACGAAGCAAAGTGCAGATAAAATCCTGATACGTTATCACTCCCTGAGGGAAGCTATCTTATGCTTCCCCCACACGCACACAGAGATGCCAGAAGTGTGCTAGAGAAGCTTGCTCAAAAGCACTTTAATCATGCTAGATGTATGCCATACAGGAGGATTTGAATCTGACTGATATTAAATTTGGTCAGTGACCCATTCCTGGCTCTTGCCAGTAAATGAATAATGAACAGAAGCCGCAGCAAATGGATAAAATTGATTTTCTGACCTGCTTATTATACAGAAGATTGATGTACACAAGTATTTTTTATCAGCCTGCTCATGTTAGCACACTTACAACACTCATAAGTAAATGAATGCTTGGACTGGAAGCAGTCGATGACGAGGAATATCAATCCACAAATTTTCCACTTTTCGGACACTAACCAAACTAGCAGCCTAGTGAGAAGCTGCAAGTGGGTTACTATTGGTAACCAGGGTTCTTACAGCTGGAGGCAAAATGAGATTTTTAAGATCTTCTTTTTTTCATGTCACTCTGAATGAAATTTAACATCAACTGCACAATAATCGAAATTGAAGGGGGGGAAAAAAAACATCAGTGATTAGGGATTTGGATGCCAACTGCTTGGTTTCGTGGTTTGGTCGAGGCTCCGGATAGACATTAACACAAAGGAATTGTTGTTAACATCAACAACAAGTTGATTTGCAATGTTATGGGCTAATCCCCACTCCCTGATGTAGATCATATCATCCGAAACGCATGCAAATCAGGCTGGGTTCAGTGTCTAAAACGAATCACTGATTGTTGTTGTTTTAAACACTGACATAGAAACGGGTCACAAAGCACGATTGGTGCCTACGGTGAAAGGCAGTGAGCCAGTTCCCTTATTGGAAAGAAATCTCTACAGTTACCAACCATTTCTGTTGCTGTTTGATGAACAAACATGGATATTTTCTTGAATTAATGAAATTCAACGGGAAAATCTTTATATCAACATTGGAAGGTGCAGGATGTGGGGCACCTTGAGGAAAACTCACTTCTTCACATACTACTCCCTGATACTGCTTTTAGTTTGGTGGAACGGCCCTAATCCACATTTTCCCATTTCGTCACTAGGAAGGCAGAAAGGAAACAGTGCATTGGCTCTGGGGATCCCAGTTGCAAAACATAATGAGTGTTGATGGTTCAGCAAACCTGCTTGGTGATATTAATGCCAGGGGCTTTTGGGTAAACTACTTAAATTACTTTGAATGTCTCAGAATTTCTCAAGCCTTAAAAAAGTCTTTGTTTTTTAGGTTAATGAATTCAATGTTTAGGTTTTTCTTTTTTAAGGAGACACAAAAAATATTTTCACAATAATAAAAAAATAAAAGAAACTACATGAATGATGCAACTGCTGTATTTGTGTCACAGAGTCACAAGTACTGGAAAAAATGTGACCAGCATTAAATGGCTTTAATTCACCATTAAACACGCTGTTTGTTCAGACAGCCGTTTCTTTTAGACCAGTTTCAGTAATGTTTTATATCCTTATACTCACTACAAAGACAAATACAGCTCCTAAACATACTCTGATCTGCTGAGGATGATTGTGAAATGCAGTTTTTGGTTTCCTGGTCATGCTACAAGCTGCTTTTTTACTGCACAAGCCTTTACCAGTGACGAGAACCCTCTGAATGGACTCACTGTGCTTCCACTGCAGGGATAAAGGTCTGCTCAGGGGGATGGTACTTTCTGAAAGTTCAGAAGCATTAAACTCTGGGTGTGTGGCTTGCAATCGAGAACATTTCTTAGTGCTTGCAGCATTTCAGCCACTCACTGAATCATTTCCGTCATTAGCTGGTAAAAAAAATGTTTACTTTAAGGTATATTGCACAAATTGTTAACGTAAACAACCTTCTAGAATCATTATTGGGTCAGTGAGCCAGCAGGCTGGAGAAGGAGGGCGAGCAGGAGTGGTGGGGTGAGGTAAGGAATGAATGAACAAGAGGGAGCTACGTTAGAGGAAACGAGGAATGGATGCATTGGGGGAAGCTTGGGGTTCAGTATCTTGCCCGAAGATACCACAAGAAACCACCAAGATTCAGATTGGTAGACAAACTGCTCTACTTCCTGAGGCTCAGCAGGCTGTGGCTCAGAGTATTAGGATGATGGTCTTTGTTCTTGGGAGTAAAAGCAAAACCATGGCTGTGGAAAGCCAGCTACTGTTTAAAAAGAAAAACAAACAAAAAAACCTTTCATGCGCAGACAGAAAAGCCAGTCAGTAAAGGGTTGCAGTTCAGAGATGTCCTGATGTAATTTCAGACAAGTGAAAAGAAAACTGCTGCAAAAGCACACAAAACACAGAAGAAGCTGAATAAAATGCAACAGAAGTGACAGAAATCGAGACAAGCAAAGGATTGCACCGAGACACTGATTATCCCCATGTTGATATTGTTCCTGCGTCAACATCATGTTGGTCTGGGATCAACAACAACTGTCCAATCATAGTGTTGTGATGTCAGAGTTTCAATGTGGAGGAAAAAGAAAAAAAGACGTTGTTCACATAAAAACTCTTCTGTAACAAATGGCAAGCATTTGAAGTGTTTATTAATTTATACAATATAATAACTATATTATCAATTTATGTTTGCTGTTAGCCAAAATTGGGCTACTCACAGTTGTTTCCTAGTGGCAATTTTTAAAAGCATTAGCCAAGTTCTTGGATGCTAACTGCTCAGACAACTTGGTCATTTTCAATGCTGATCCTGGACCAGCATTATTAAAATGATGTAGGAAGAACACCAATATGGGGATATCATCGTGCCTGAGACATACTTGAAAGAAGTGTGATAATTCAAGCTAACGTGTGTTCTCTAATGTACATAAATGTTTGCTATTAGTTGTTTGCCGGAGCTGTCCCATCGCGTTATTGTCTCCCCTAAGTCACTTCTGTTGTTTTGAATGTGCTTTCGGTGTTTGACCTACTTCCCTTTTGTTTCATTCAACTTGTGTTGCCTTTTGTGTGCTTTTGCAACTAATAAATTACACTTCTGAACTTGAAGTGCGTTTGACCTCCTCGGGCCACCAAGATGGGCAGGAGAAAGCAGAACTTCTGGAGGAAACCCACTGAAGCACAAGAAGAAGATGTCATGCATCTTCCTGCTTCCTGTAAGGCGACAGTGCTGCAGAGCTTTCTCAAGTTCAACAACACAATATAGCAAGAGGAATGGGAACACGTCTGCCAAATGAATTATGCTTCTGAACTCTGAGCTACCCTAAAAGAACGAGCTTTTCAGGATCCGTCCCCTCCTTCCTCTCATCTTTCATCTTGTCCTTGTCCCCACCTTTTCTCTCACCTATTCATCCTCCCTTGTTCTTCGTCAGGAGTGTTAGAGAAGTTGTGTGACCTGCTTTAAAAAAAGTGAGAGGACTCGAATGGAATCACTGCTGGAGAAAAGGAAAAAAAAAAGGAACAAAAATGAGAGAAGAGTGCTGGTGGTTCAACCAGGGGTCTGCGCTGTCAATTAGACACTGCACAGACGGAGAGAGGGCGAGCGAGAGACATACATGGACAGAGACAAAGTGGGAAGAGAGAGCCAGAGAGAGAGAATGAGAGGAGGTAAATGAGAGGGACGAGAGAAAACTCAAAAAGAATGATTGGGGGAATATTACAGGACTGGAGGAGCAAGGGAAAGGAGGGAGAGCAGGAGGTCAGGCGGAGGGTAACTAGATGTTACGGAGGAGGAAGAACGAGTGAGTGAGAAACAGGGAGACGATAAACAAGTGCAGGCTGAAGTCAAGAGGGGCCTGCTGGGAGCTGCTCTGTGCGCTGATAAAGCAAATAAAGACAGAATACTCCAAAACAAACAGGGCTAGAAAAACAGCAGCTTTTAGCTGCACTCTGAGCTCAGTTTAGATTCAGGCACTTTTTCAAAAAGGTCGATTCAAACTCAGCCACTTTCTTGAAGTCAATTTGGGTCCACACACTTATTTTTAGAGGTTAATCCTGGGTCAGGAGTTCATGTGAGGTTTGTCCATTTATTAGACTTTGATAGAGTCTTGATACAACGCTGCACTGCAATTCCTTCACATTTTTCTATGCAGACCGAGTCCCTTTAAATGAATTTAATAACAAATTTTTACCATAGCTGCTCCAAAAGACAGCATGAACCAACTCTGTGTTGTAGCCTGACTAAAACACAGACCCTTAACAGAAGATGGTCCTGGTCTGGTTAAAAGAAAACTTCAGAGAGATTTGCCTATGACAAGAATGTGATCTGCCCTCAGTTTGGCCCAAAGACCAGGTGTATGCTGCAGGTTTGAGCTAAACGTCCTGTGTTAAAGTATAAAAATTGGAGTTCCTAGCATGCTACACGTAGATTCACCTGAAATATTAATCAAATAAATATAAATCAATAAATCAAATCACTCAATCAATCCGTAGTAGTATCCAGGATAGTGGAGGGGGATGGTGGCGAGACATAGGACACATCTTGTGTTTAAATAGTGTGATTTTCAATTATGAAGGTGGAATGCAGGTTGAATAGTGGCTATCTGACCAAATTCTCACAGGCTGCACAATTTCCAGAGTTACTGAACTCCACACGTTAGGTTATGGAATAAGGTTTCAAAACTGACATGTAATCCACTGCAGCTCATCTACTCGTCCCTTATTGGTGCTTTAGATGTTGCAAATGTATCAAATAGTACATTTCAGTATGTTTGGTCTGATAATCATCTCACATGATCCATAGCAGCAGCTACACCCAAGCTGGATGTAACACCTCTCCTCTCATAATAAAGGAAGTTTAAGTTCAAGTGAAATTTTATTTGGGCTGCTGCAGACATAGTGATTTTATGAATGATGAAATAAGATTACAATAAGTCATAAAACTTTAAATAAAAAACCAAGAGTAACATTTTTGAGAAAGGTTTACTAAATTTAGAAGAGCTCATCATGAAAACTCTTCATTTTAGTCAATTTACTCGATAGTTCTGTTGTTTTTGCTGTTATTCGTTATATTAGTCTCAACATTTCTTCATGTCCATAAAAGTTATTTTAACCCGTTTCAGTTAACTTTAAAGCGTCGTCATTAAGGACTTAGTATCAGGACAAAAGTATCTGGTAACAAGGTGCTTTTAGTCTAAAAGCAGACAGTTAGGCTACGTTCACACTGCAGGCGAAAGCGCATCAAATCCAATTTTTTTGACCCTATGCGACCCATATCCGATCATGGTATGACAGTGTAAAAACAGCACAAATCTGATATTTTCAAATCCGATCTGGGTCACTTTCGTATGTGGTACTGAATCCGATACATATCCGATGTTTTAGAAAGCGACTGCTGTTTGAACGGTCAGGTCGCATTAAATCCGTCTTTTACGTCACTGACACAAGACAGAAGCCAATTATCAGCGCCAGAGAAGCGCCCGAGAAGACATCGCGAACGCTTCCTGGCCATCCAGTGTAGATGTTAGTGAAACTGTTGGGAAGACAACGTTGGAGAAACGTGAACATTTTATTTGTACTGTATAATCTGCAGATTCTGACAGAAATCTGCAACTATCCTTTGAAGCACCGCTCCTCTAAAACAGCAATAAGGATCATTATTAGGTTATCTACATTATTATGTAAATAACAAAATAACTTAAAGCAAAAATTGGGAAACATAAAGTCCGAAGTCTTTATATTAACGGCCATCTGTCAAACAATATTGTTTGCACTAGATCTAAACAGAGCGCGTTGTGTGTAAAGTCTTCTTTTGCGCATGCGGGCCGCTTTGAGCGTTCACACTAGAGCGCATTTGCTGTCGCATTTTATTTGTAGTGTGAACGAGCAGACAAAAAAATCGGATTTGATCAAAAAATCAGAATTGAGCATTAAGACCTGCAGCGTGAACGTAGCCTTTGTGAGGTAGGAAACAAAATGTTAAAAGTATAAAAATAAATAAATATATAAATCTGAGATATTTTAGTCAGCTGGAGCCGCTTCTCCCAAACTGTGAATAAGGAAACCTAAAGGTAAATCTGAAGATGTCCCGACCTCCAAAAAGCCACTGCTGGGTTAAACTGGAACACGTGACAAAGGCTCGCGAGCATGTGCATACAATTAGTCAAATTTCAGTGGCCCCCGGACTGGTCTTCAAAAGATGATTTAACTGCTGTGAAAAATCTAATTTGCAGATCCAGGAAAATGAGACTTCACAGCATCACTCTGCAGCTCCCCTCCCCCTCCCCCCGAACAACAGGAAACAGTTGAAAGGTGAGAGCTGTTGGAGGGTTTATTCGGTTTGACCACAGAATGACCGCAGTCGCACTCTCTCACACACAGGAAGGGGTGTAGATGTAGGTCATATCGGAGGAGACTGACGGAGAGGTCGGGACTGATAACGCAGAACAATGACCTGACCGGGTCACAGCGCGGCCACTGTAAGTGCATATTAAAAACAAAATATATACAAAAGGCACTTCAGCGTTCTGTGCGTGCGTGTCTGCATCTGTGACAGCGTGCGTGAAGCTATTTATCAAAGTCTGAGAGAGCTCACGGTGTGTTTGCGTTCATCCGAGTTTGAGCCACCTTGACTCACCCCCCCCAATTTCTGACCGCTACTTGACCATTGGTCGGAAGTAGAGAGTCAGCGCTCCCCACCCCGTCCAATCAGGTCAGTGAATAGCTCCTGCTGCCGTGACCACCGCCTGACCTGCTGTCACGCCGATAAAGCTGGCCACAGACAGGACAGGAAGTTGAGACAGGGGCCGAGAAACACACGCTCATACACATACACACACTTAAGTGACCGTTCCCAGATAAATAACAGCTTACACTCATAAATCCGCAGATATGGACGCACTCGCGTCTGAGCAGCAGCCGCTTTTTGCTGCGTTATCTCAAGCACAACAGGATCGCAGGCTGCTTTATTATGGTCTGAACCTGTTGGAAGAGGGGAAGAGCAGAAATGTGTGTGCGTGAAGCAAAGAGGCAGGACAGGTGTATGCGGCAGACTTTCAGTGTTTGTGGAAAAGGAGAAAATCTGTGTGAGAGACAGATCCATCAGATAAGCGTCTTTTGGGGAGGGGAGGCTGACAGCAGATTCTCACCCCTCCCAGGCACCACTACTTATCCCGCTGACCTTATATTGCACTTATTGTGAACCGTGTGAATGCGTGCTTCTGTGTTTGACTGAGACATCAGCCCCCATGATGCCCAGCAATCACGCTTTAAGGCAGAAATTTAGAGAAAGTGGAGGAAGAGCAGATGAGACCATCAGAGACAGAGAGAGTGAGAGGGAAATTACTCCTCACAACCGGTGGATGACCTAAAGGTTTAGGGCACTAAAGTAGGAAGACTGTAAGCACCAACTCATTTTGCCTTTAACTGCTATCGATATTGCATGCAACATTTTTTTAAATCACTCAAAGTAGAGCTGCAGTCATATTTTGCATTTTTTCTTTAGTTGTTTTCATGCCAAAAGTGATTTAATCCCCATAGATTTGAAGGCACTTGCGGCCTTTGGGCTTGGAAACTGGTGAAAATAACTTTGTGTAACCCGAGATCCAGCTTTTACAGAGATCTGCCACCAACCCCCGAAGGTTTTAAGAAAACAAAACAAAAAATTAAGGTTTCAAAAAGGAGTCCAGAACCACAGAATCATGTTTACAGCATTAAAAACCACATAACCTGCTTATCAAGTTAATATTTCACAAGAAAAAGTCAGCAGATTAAGTTTTAACTTCATAAGATCAGTGACACAAAACATGGGGGAAACATAGGACAAGGTTTCTGCAAGAAAACCAGGACGAGCTTGTGTGGTTACACGGCAAGTCTCTCAAGCTGTTGGCCATCATCACGGAGGACTATTTGCTGTATTTGAGAGTTTTTAGAGGGCCAACAAAAGCAACGTTTCAGAGCACCCCCCCGTTTCCACACCCAAGTTTGCACGCATGGATATCCACTACCAGCAAGTGTGTTGCTGCATTTTGTGCAAAGTGCTCGCATCCCTGTTTTTGTTTGTGTGTCGGCCTCTGCACGCTCGTTCTTCCAAAAGATCGGCAGGCGAGCATTTAGATGTCCGTCTGCTGCTCATCCTCTCTTCGGCCCCTTTCTTCTCCGCTCATCCCGCTCTTTCACCCCTCTCCACTCCTCTATTCATCCCCCCTTCTGTGACCGGTCAAACGGATGAAGAGAAGTGTCAGCCTCCCGATGAGCGAGAGAGAGGGAGCGAGGTAGAGAGACAGAGGGAGAGACCAGTGGAGAGAGAGACCACCCTGTCCGTCCGTTCGACTCGCCGTATCACTTTCACCTGACTGCACTCTTTCACTTGCAATCCCTCGCTTTTTTTGCTCCATTCCGTCAACTTTTTTTTTTTTCACACATTCATGTCTCGTTTTGTCACTCGGTGAGTTCAGAATCGGGCCAGAATGCTTTCTCTCTTTTCCACTTCCATCTCCTCCCGTCATCTTCCTTTGGACTCATTCATCTCCTCTTCATCGAGTCTTGCGCATCAACTTTCCCCCTCATTTCCGCCTTTCTGTTAAGATTTTTGTACTTTCGCCATCTCTGCCTTTTCTCCCACCACCCCTTACATTCATCTTCCTTACGTGCTCGTCCTCTCCTCTTTCCCCATCAGTCTGAGTCTGGTGAGGAGTTGAAAGGTCAGAGGTGAACCTGTTGCATGTGCGGTCATTGCTGCTCAACCCTAACACACACACACACACACGTGCACGGTTCACCCTGGTCTTGTCAGCAGTCCCTTTCCTGACTCTGACCTGTCTCTCTCACACACACACACACACACACACTCTTAAAAACACACACACATACGCCCATGTTGCAGCTGTCCCAGCGTGACCACAGTTCTTAGGAATGTGATGGTAGCAGATTTTTCTGTCTCCTTCCACTCCTCTGACCTCGTCTATCTCTTCCTGTCCTCATCCTCACCTCTGTCCTACCCTTCTCTTAATCCTTCACTTTCTCTTTACCTTTTGCCTCACATCGCCCTCCCCGGCATCTTTCTCTTGTGTGAAAACATCGCAAAGAGTGAAGAGAGGTCACCAAATAAGCAAGCCTCAGCATACGACCTGGTAAAACGTTGCAATAAACGGGTAAACAGGGTCAACAGCTCAAAAGGAGTTTGAGCTAGGAAAGCGTTGTGTTCATATGGAGTCTTGCTTTTCAGTTTCTAGCCAATGAAGGGTGTCACAGCAGTAAGCACAAACATTAAAAAGCAAATGGGAACAAAACGGCAGAACATAAAGCAGCTTTAGGAATGTCTAGTTCCCGTGCAGTAGTAGGTCTTTCTTTCCTTTCTACTGTTTCTGTTTACATAAAATTTACAGCATATAAAATTAACATTTCATATATGATATGTTAAATCTTGTTCCTGACTAAACTAAGTCTTTTTAGTTTCATTCATTATTTTTGTATTTATTTTGTTCTGAATTTGAGTTTCAGTAAGTTTTTATGATTTAAAACGGTCTTTAATTTCTTATCATCAGGATTATTATTGTGATCAATAATATTTTTGCTCTTTATTGCTGTCATTAATTACAATCATCCTTATAACCATTATATCAGCAGCAGCAGCACGATGAAACAGTGGTCAAAAATTTCCAGAATTACAATCACCAATATTATTATTAGTAGTAGTAGTTTTAGGATTATAAGCACATTTTAACATTACAGAACTATTACAAACAAACAACACTTGGGTAGGTAGTTTACTCACACCTGACTGTGGTTGACGAATTTGCTCAAAGTGACATGAAACAAAAATATTTAATGAAAGATTTCAGCTTGTCCTGCTTTTCTTGTTGCATCTCCAGCTCCTGTCCTGTTGTTGCTTTGCAAAAAATAACATTTAGAAAATAAAATGGAAAACAAAAAAAAACTATTTATTTCAGTTAAATTGTGTTTTTCCTAAATATAAAACTGAACTAAAAACCCTAAGAAAGAAAAAAGAAGACCATCTACCAAGCCATCCATCTACCTGCCTACCTATCTACCTACCTATATATCCGCCTTCATTACTATATCTATCTGGCTACTTACCTATCAGCCTACCTACCAACTCACCTACTCAGCACATAATAATGTAAGAAAACCCCTGCTTTTCCTCTTTCTACCTTACTTGCTCTGCCTCAGAACATTTACTTAACCTTCCCTATTTCACCAACATCATGCGCTCCTTTCCTTCTCTCTCATTCCTCCCCATATGGGTGTAGTTTTCAGGTCAACTTGGCTAAAGACAGACTGTGGATCAAACTTCGAGAAATAAATCACACTGACATAGCAGTGTCAGCTTAGCAGTAGCTAAAATGAAAATCCATTTATCCCCGTCTCGAGGACTGAAGTAAAAACTTTGCCAAAACTAAGGAGAAACCTGATATGATCAACACAAAGTTTCGGGTTAACGATGTGAGCATAAACAAAGTTACTAAGACAATATGGTTGTGAGGGATTATTTCCTGCAGGAGCGTATCACGTTTGAAAGGAAGCGGGAGCGTTAAGTAGCATGTGCACTCCAGTGGGGAACAATGAGTCGACAAACAAACTGTGGTGGAATCAAGTGAAGGCTTCCTGCCGTGTTGATGGACGACCTTGTTCTGTACAAGTTGTTTTTCTTACTGATACAACAGGCCTGAATGAGAGCCAACAGCTTTTCTCCGAGGAAGAAACAAACCCTCGTTTTTGAAACTTCGTGAAATTTAATCCACTACGTGAGGTTATCGTCATGTAGTCGTGCCATGAATAAAAGCTTAATCAGGGTTATTTTCCAAGTCTCCAACTTCTGATCTGGGATAAACAGCGTATGCATTTATAACGTGAGTCAAGCCAGGCTTGGTTTAGTCATCTGTTTAAAAAAAACCAAAAACTTAGTTTAGCAAACTTTTTGCTTAATTTAAAGTTAAAGCGCACATTTAAAGGAAAGGATGCTTTGTTTTTCTTAAATGTGACGTTATTAGATACTTCAAATCCAAACTTTGAAAAAAAGATGGGTAAAAGAAAAGACAGAGGAAAGCAAAACGCAAAAAGCAAGATGAATACAAACAGCTTCATGTATCCGAGATACAGTATGAGGTCATGAGGTAATGCTGCAGCATTAACATCATTTGTATTTTGTGTTTTTTTGGAAATGAAAGTCTCTGAGGACTTTCACAGTTAATTTTATACTGTTATCATTCGCTATCATCTTTAATGGCTTTAATCTTCAGGAAAGAAACATAATGACAGCAGAAATTACAAGGACTGCCCCGGGGGTATGAGGTGACAGAGTTCCTAAAACTGTTAAGACGATCAAAATAGCAACTTCAGAAAAATAATATAACTTCTGATACATTCAGCTTGTGTTTTCCAAATCTTCGTTTCTTTCCATCACTCCTTCTCTTTTTCCAAACTTCTCTCCCGTCTCCCTCCCACTGCTCTGTCAGTCTGGGTTAGGAGGAGGTGAGATGGAGGTTTCCTCTCCCACTGGGCCTCATTGCCTCCCTTAGCTTGTGTACTGCCTCCACATACACACACAGAGGGGGAGAATCTGCTATCCTGTCACTGGATAATCGCTACTGGCCACGCCAGTCAATCTACGAACACACAAAAGTTGGGATAAGGGGAGCAGTCGTCATGCTGTGACATGTTGCTTTTGGAGAGTGAGGGGGGGAAGCCTCGTGAGGTAATGCTCGGGATGGACGCGAGCGTCAGACACAGGGCAGACGGCACTGAAAGTCTGCACAACTGTGTGTGTGCTTAAAAAGGGAACTGGGTGATATGTTGACCGCTGAAGTCCAGCACGTGAATTGGTGAATTGGCGGACGGAGAGACGGAATAATTTAAGGAAGACGGTGACAAATACAACGGAAAGAACTACAAGTTGGGGTAGGAGTGAGAACGGAGACAGGGAATGAAGTTAAAGGGAATGAAAAACTGCCAGTAAGTGAAGCACAGAGCAGATGAAACAAAGAACATCGAAGTGAGAATTCTAATTTTTAGTTAGTAGTTTTAGTTAGTCGTCTCCTGTGTTGTGTGATTAATGTCAGCTTTTTCTTATGTTTTCTCCGGATTAGTCTCCAGTTTGTTTAAAAACCTTAGTTTGCCCTAATGTTGCACATTTTGCTGTTTTCACCAAATAAAAATTTGTTGTTGTTTATTCACTCTAACATCCGAGTCTGTATTTTGGGTTTGCATTTCACGTACATGTTTTCACATGTAATTTTGCAATGTTGGACTCTCATGAAACATGACCATTGGACCTCTAAACTGGAGAAACCAAGCAGCCACTCACCTCAGCAGAACATGACTCATCTGCACCTAAAGGTTAAAGGTTACTCGTTCAAGGGTGCCAATGTTCTGGCTCACTGTGAACAACCATCACTGAACAGAGGGGGTGGTACGACACGAACTGTTTGCCACCTACAATCCACTTTTGAGATCCTTTCTCAGGTGCCTTAACCCCCACTCACATTTTGCGTCAGGTGACCTCAAAAGGTCTCATAATAAAGTGAGGCAAAGTCAGTTGTTTCACTACGAAACCTCCTTTTTTCTAACTTTGGCTCATGCGATAAGGCACATGATTAATAGCGGGTCAGCTACCTTCTAGGGGACAATCCCCACTAGTGTTTAAATATCCGGGACTCTCCACCTTTTTCTTTTAGAACTGAAGAAGCCTCTTGGATGAAAAGTCTTCACAGAAGTCCAGTCTCCTTTTCCAAACTCTTAACAACGTTTCAAATCTCTGTGAGGCAAAACCTTAATAGGGTCACAATCAGGGAAGACCCACCTCCTTTTAAACGTTTTGGGAGGGGGAGCCAATCAGCAGAAAGCTGACTTAAAAGGAGACAGAGGATGAACTTAAGGCCCAATTATTAAACAAATATGGATTATTTAGAACTGGAAATCATGCAACGCTACATTAGTAGAATCCTAAAATAAAAATATGGAGTTGGTCAACTTTCAACTGCACAGGACAGATATGCCCATTAGGTTTATTGCTACCCCCCCATCGGCAGCTGAACTGGGTAAGCAGTTAAAAAAATAATGGATGGACAGATGGTTTAAAAGAAAGGAAAAAAAACAAAAGGGGAAAGAAATGACATTTTATTTTTTAAGGAGATGAATGGATGGAATTTGACTGTCTGTGGTCAACCGAAGGAATGAAACCAATCACACACACACAGACGGGAGAGGGCTGAAGGTGGAAGAATGCATGCCTGGCGTATGAACGAGTGGAGAAGGGGATGAGTGGAACTCCACTGTTGCAAGCGTTTTTTTGGGGGGATGCCACACCGCAACACAAACACACACCAGAGGGCCAGCCAAAGGTTTGAAGCAACCACAGACTTCTGAATGTTCTAAATATAGGAGGATTGATAGGATCTGTGGAAAAGTACAACCTGGGGATTGAATACACACACCAACACAATCAGCCTCCTACGCTCACCAAATTATTTAGCAATCATAGGGAAGAGGAGAAAGCTGCTGACAACTTAGATAAGCTTGTTGTTACAGTGAATCAGCCTTTTCTAGACAGCCTTGAGTAGTGTGCCATGAAAATGTGAATTCTGGCTGGTGTGACACTGCCCTTTTTTTCCTTTTTTTTTTTTTTGGTGATTTTGCAGATAAAAGCATGACTTGTCTTGTTTGGAGCCTGCAGTGGTT
The DNA here is from genome assembly GCF_056152115.1 of Neolamprologus brichardi. Classification (NCBI taxonomy): domain Eukaryota; kingdom Metazoa; phylum Chordata; class Actinopteri; order Cichliformes; family Cichlidae; genus Neolamprologus; species Neolamprologus brichardi. The sequence continues at coordinate 23,735,755 of NC_142106.1, read as the reverse complement.
TCACTGTGGGACTCAAAGTTGGCAAATTCTGAATACTAAAAGTGACAGTTTCTTTCTTTGTTTAAGTTAATTTGATGCATAGCTGCTTAAAGAAGGCAATGCACCCAACACAAATCAACCTTATCAACCCAAATCTTTTGGGAAAACTCCACCACTGCCTTGTCCCAGGTCCAGGATGAGAGAGTAGGAGGGTTGGGCATGGGACCAACAACCGCACTCTATAAACAGCTAACTGCTACAGAAGCATCGATGACAAACTCACAGCGAAGCGCTGGCAGGCAGCAGTCGATGGTCTACGCTCCAGGGGGAGGCTAAGGGCCTAACTAACGTCATTGTGTCCAACTTTGCATGTACACTAGCAGCTACAGGATCACACAAACACATCAGGGTTTTTGCTTTGTGGCTGAAATATCAAAGTTTCAAGAGACATCTACAGAGGGCGGATAGTCGATATATTAGGCAAAGGGTGTTGAATATGTAAGAGTCAGGCAAGAGGAAGACCACAGAGAAAATTCATGGTTGTAGTGCAGGAAAACATGCAGAGGGTTGGAGTGACCTGGGAGTATAGCAGGGATAGGGAGGGATGGAGTCAGATGACCCAATTTTGTGACCTCTAAAGGGAGCAGCAGGAAGAAGAAGATGAAAAGGACGAACACACTAACAGGGGCTTCCAGACATATGAAAATGCACAAAAAAGTTTACGATCTATGTAATCCTTTTCTCAAGCTGTCAAATGGAAAGAGTCTTTGCCAGGTCAATTTTGGAACCCTGGGTCTTATGTTTGAATCAATTTGCACTGTATAAAGAACAGAAAAACTTTACTTTTCTCATGTTTCTCTCTTCATTTTGTCACAATAAAAAAAGGACGTATTTCTGACCAAACACAAATAACTCGAGACCTCCTGCCTTCAGGAATCAGTAAGGATACCATTTAATTTTGGGGGGTATTGACTGAAATATGTCTGCAGCACTGACTATTGAAAAATCCCAAATGCTTATTATTGATTTATTTAAAAAAGGGCCAGCTGAAAACACTTGATAGAGCATATAAGATTATTGCTTCCAGCTAAATTTTGACAGTCGACAGCGCCTTGACAGGGATCCTTCTTCTCTGATCGGACAAAAAGTTTATACATGTACGTCTATTATATCTTTACATGGAGACTTGTAAGTCTTTTGTCCAACATGGCCTTTTTTCCCAATCCTCACAGTGGCTATCTGCTCCAAAATGAAGATACTGAGTTAAACACAGGATTTACTTTTAAGAAAATGCTTAATGGTGTTAAAAAAAAAGTTTTTTGCAGGTATGACATATGTCTGAGCTGCCCGTTTACATCGATTGTACGCGCTCGGTGTGTGTGTCCATCCAAGTATCTAAAAGTGCATAAGTGTGTGTGTCCTGGGGGAACTCCTGTCTCGGCCCTGTCCCAGGACCCCGGATCCTTCCAGAACACCGGGACCCGACCACCCAACAAACGGACCCGTCAGCGTGATTTATCGGCCATTCAAAAATCAGGTCACACACACAAACACACACAGACATATTGCACAAAGACCCGCACACACTCAGAGCGCCAACATACGAAAGTCGACACAGGAAAATGAAAAATCGACTCTCGCACAAACACACAAGAAAAGATGCGCTCGGGCAGATGTGTACGCACCGACGTCACGTATGAAAGCTCGTTCAGAGCTTTGGGGGGGAAAGGAATGCTCTTTCTTTTGATATAAGAAGAATGGTGAGGAAAAACAAAGGAGGAGAGAGATATAAAAGAGCGAAGGAGCTGAATAACGCTAAAAGAGTCAACTGATTCTGATCACTGACAAAGGAGGAGGAGGATGGAGCTGAAGGAAGAGGACGAGGTAGCGGGCAGTGGGAGCAAAATGGGGAAAGAGCGGAGGAGAGAAGAGAGAAGAAGGAGGGGGGGTAGCTGAAGTAAACATCAATGCCGGATGAATGCAATTTTTTCTTTTCTCATTCTCCCCATCTTCCCCCCTTCCTTCTCCTCCTCCGAGCGAGAGGACAAGAGGCACTGCATCATCCCGACAGGCGGAGAAAGAGAAGAGAGGGAGAGAGAAAGAGGGATTGTGACGGAGGGATAAAGGGCTATCCGTCTCTGTCTGTCACCTCATTCATCGTCCCCTGCTCCGTCCTGCCGGCCCATCCGTCATCCGCTGTCACACACACACACACAAAAATACAAACACACACTTTCCACCAACTTTCACACACTCAACAACAACAAACACACATCAAAGGCGAGCACAAACTTTGACTCCCTCTCCGCCCTGTTTCACACATTCACTGGACTGACACACACACACACACACACACACACACACTTTCACAGCAACTATGACAAACACGCAGCAGCCAGAAAAGCCACACACAAACTTTTTAATCGGGCTCTCCGCCCCGTTTCACACATTCAGCGATGACACAGACACACAAACGGCGCTTCAGTTTCACACACTCGGCGGCGACTCACGAACGCGCCAGAGCCTCGGAAACGGCAACGGCAAACACAAGTTTGCGTGCTCTCGCGCACGTACGTGGGCGCCGGCTTGCCAAATGCTTTTTCGCGAAGTTAATATGTGACATCGACACACACACCCAAACACACACAACTTCGCCTAGCGTCCTGGATTCTCATCGGGGTTGTCCAGTTCTGTCCCCCGCTCTGTTTTTCCCAGGATCCAAAAACAAGACGCCCACAGCACACAATCGGGCCGCTTCCTGTACTCGACTGTTTCTCAGCATCCGGCTCGCGGACCCACTTTATTGTCACAGGGCGCAGTATGAAGGCCGCTTCAGCGACGTGTGTTAGAAAGTCAGAAACTAGGCAAAAGAGACAACACGGGACACGTCACTAATGCTAAAACCAGCCCTAAACACTGGCCTTGATCCTGACACCTATATTGTGTGTTCCAACTTCTCATATACACAAACTGAGGCTGAAGTTGTTTTTTTGTGGTCTTTCTGGTGCTTTAGGCCTTTTATCGCCTGTGTCTTACCTGCAACAACTAGTTTAAACTGTTATTTCAGCTGCTGCTCTTTCTGATCATTCATTAGTGGGTTTTCAGCAGGGATCTCCATCTGTGAGGTAAACCCAGTCAAAATGTGGGACACTGTCTATAGATGTGGTCGATATAAATATGTAAAATGCTGCAGATTCCCAGATGAAGCAGAAACCCGTGTCTGCACCCATTCACTTAGACACTGATGGCAGCAGATCACAAGTCAGCACCCCTCAGGGGCAGTTCTGGTTGTGGTGAAGTTGAACGTTTTTGTTGCTTTTGCAGCATAATCAGAGAAATGTTATATGCAACTTCATGCATCAATCAACTACAACACTCAGGTAAGCAGAATAAAGCTCACTATCTTCAGAGACTGGTGTGAGAAACCAAATCACTTCCAAACTGTTCAAAAGAACACACAAAAAAAGGTGTTGGTGATGACTACACATTCATTCAAGTCCACTGATCCCAATCAGAGCCAGTATGGATAGACGCTGGATCCACAAAGCTCCCGCCCCACGACACCCAAAGGATGTGTGTGTAAAAGACTTCAGTGCCAACGACTCCCAGAGGTCCTGAATGCAGGCCCAGACTGAACAATTTAGCAGAACAAAGGCAAACCTACACAATATTAAACAGGTCATTTCAATGTAATTCAGTTTTATTTATATAGCACCAGATCACAGCAACAGTAGGAAGGAAAAACTATTTTCACAGGAAGAAACCTCTGGCAGAACCAGGCTTAGGAAGGCGAAGCCATCCACCTCGACCAGTTGGGGGTAAGGGGAGAGATTTCATGATGTGTCTGATTTAAATCTTTGGTTGGGGGGGGGGGGGGGGGGTGCAACGGAAGTTTAATTTTTACACTCTACAAAAGTGGGACAAACTTTTAATGTTTTTCTTTTAAAGCAAATCGATGAATAGCACACTGGAGCCTCTCCATCATATTGATGTAGAGAGATCATTACGGGAGATCTTCAAAGAGGTTTAGAGGTTAAGTTAAAGACCCAAAACAATTATAGACAGAAACCCAACAATCCACTGGTCTCCAGTGAGCGAGCATTCAGTGACAGCGGGGACATAAAGAGTAAACAGGAGGAATCTTCACATCGGGGTCTTTGCAGATAAGACGTTTGAACCTTTCACCACAGTAAAGCATCAGTTGTTCGTTACATCATTCAGGTTTCCCGTTTTTTCTCTCAAAACATCGTCACTTCCTCGCAATGAATGTGTGAGGAATTTGATGAGAGATGAGGCAGCAGTAGAGATATGTTAGATGTTAGAAACTTCCAGATAAACACAGTAAGTAAACAAAAGGGTGGAAAAAGCAAGGACAACTGGGATGTGGGATTAAAAAAAAAGAAGAAGAGAAAACAAAGAAGGAATAAAATCAGAAAACCAAATGAAGGGTGAAGATGAAGATGAGGAGGGCTGAGGGGAGTGTGAGGGAGGATGGGAGAAGGATGAAAAGGACAAGGAAGTGGGGGAGGAGGAGGCAGAAAAAAAAAGATAGTGGGGTAAATAAAAAAATAAAGAAAAAAAACACACAGAAAGAGAAAACGAAGGAGAGAGGACCACGAGGGAGACAAAGACCTACTTGTCTCAAGTCACTGAAGGCCAGAAGCAACGTGTCACCCTGGAAGCCTGCGACCGGGCCGGCTCTGGCAAAACCTGTGGGAAAATACAAACCCGCCACCCCCAGTCCACCCCCGGAGAGAGGGAAGAGAGGAGGAGGAGGAAAAAAAAATAAGAGGGTGAAAAACAGAATAATAAAAGACCTGGTCGGATTTGCTATGCATCGGGATAGATTGGCAGACAAATGACAGCCTGGGGAGGAGGGGGGAGGAGGGAGGAGAGGAAAGGGGAGGGCAGGGTGTTAGAGTCATGTCGCTAGGTCTTGCTGAAAAAGAGTGTGTGCGTGCCTGTGAAAGTGTGTGTGTTTGGGGTGATGCAGACTTGGTGAAGGAGATAATGTTAGAGTTTTAAGGCTAGCGTGTGTGTGTGTGCGCGCATTGCTTGTACAGGGCTTAGCTGTTCGATTTTGAACCCAGACGTGAGGCCTGTGTGTGCGCGTCAGGGTCGTACGGAGTGTGAACTAGGGTCTTGGCGTCAGTTGGCTCCGTAAACAAGCCGAAGCGAGGGAACGAGAGGAGAGAGGAGCGCCGTGGTGTAGAGAGGGAGCCAGAGCCAGCCTGTAGCTAATCTCTTTTACCTCAGGACACACACAGAAGCACAAGGCCATACACACTACAGCACTGATTACACGCCCGCCATCTTCACTGACCCCAGAGACACACACACACACACGTCCTGCACATAAACTTTGAAGCCATCGCCTAAGCTAACCTTTTAAACGATTCTTCCACCCAAACTCTGTTCAGCTTTCTCTTAATTTCTCCCTCTGCCGTCACTTAACAGGCACTGGTCTTGGCAGCAGCAACAGATCTATTACCACTCGCTCCCTTTTGAATATTTCAAATTAGTGACAAATCAAACCTGTCCTATCGCTCTTCAAGGGAAACGAAACAAGAAACCCATCACACCGGCTGTTCCTCCAGGTTTAGTGTTAGCAGACCGCAGTGCTTTGGGTGCGTGGAGGCGCAGCCACTCGAGCAAAGCTTTCGCGACTTAAAAAGCCAGCCACAGCCCTGTTTCACACCACCTGTTCAGCGTTTTCCTGCCCAATGCCGCTACACTTTATACAACCAGAGTAGCATGTTGGCTTGTTTTGTGCATTCAAACTTCCACACATCTTTTAACTTGCAATCATTGCTGCCAATGGACACGGGCAACATCTCTTTCACTACTAGTGATAACTGGCATGCAGTGCCAGTCAGGTCATTTGAACTGCCTCAACAAACCCTTTAGGGCACAGCTGTTGAACTCCAGGCCTCGAGGGCCTGTGTCCTGCAGGTTTTATTTGTGTCCTTGATCCAACACAGCTGATTTAAATGGTTAAATTACCTCCTCAACAAGTCTTGAAGTTCTCCAGAGGCCTGGTAATGAACTAATCATGTGATTCAGGTGTGTTGACCCAGGGTGATATCCAAAACCTGCAGGACACTGGCCCTTGAGGCCTGGAGTTCGACACCCCTGCTTTAGGGTCTGCTCAAGTCCAAGTGACATAAATTTCATCATCAGATGGTGAGCACTAGTGTCCTTGTGGACATTCGCATGCCTACCTGTATTACAGTGCACCAGTTATCCATGCACTCCTGGAAGCAGAGTGAAGCTGACCCCCCACCCACTTGAAACGTAAAGGCAAATAGGCGGAGCGGTTAGTGCTACGTTTGTGCAGATTTGTGCAGTTAAAATGAGCGTTTGTGCTGCTACGGTTTTTGAGATATTAAACTTTATTTTATAGGTCATTCAAAGGTCACCATCCCCCCAGACTGCTCCAAAACAGGCCAAAATGGTCTACTTTTTTAGTGCTACGTTTGTGCTGATTTGTGCAGTTAAAATTAGCGTTTGTGCTGCTACGGTTTACGAGATATTAAAAGTTATATTTTTTGCCGATGATGTCACCATCCCCCCAGACTGCTCCAAAACGGGCCAAAATGGTCTACTTTTTTAGTGCTACGTTTGTGCTGATTTGTGCAGTTAAAATGAGCGTTTGTGCTGCTACGGTTTTTGAGATATTAAACTTTATTTTATAGGTCATTCAAAGGTCACCATCCCCCCAGACTGCTCCAAAACAGGCCAAAATGGTCTACTTTTTTAGTGCTACGTTTGTGCTGATTTGTGCAGGTAAAATTAGCGTTTGTGCTGCTACGGTTTCCGAGATATTAAACTTTATTTTATAGGTCATTCAAAGGTCACCATCCCCCCAGACTGCTCCAAAACGGGCCAAAATGGTCTACTTTTTTAGTGCTACGTTTGTGCTGATTTGTGCAGGTAAAATTAGCGTTTGTGCTGCTACGGTTTACGAGATATTAAAAGTTATATTTTTTGCCGATGACGTCACCATCCCCCCAGACTGCTCCAAAACGGGCCAAAATGGTCTACTTTTTTAGTGCTACGTTTGTGCTAATTTGTGCAGGTAAAATTAGCGTTTGTGCTGCTACAGTATCTGAGATATAATGATTTTAATTATTACGGCCTACACTGTATAACACCAGTGTCTGTGGCAGTGAGTTTCAGCAGCTGTGGAGTTTTGCACTTTTATAGAAGGCTGTCCACTTTTTCTAGGCTTGCTGCATATTAACTTTTATTAGTTTACACTTTAGTAACACAATTTATTCAGCGGAAAGGTCAATATTTCTTTTGTTACCAGTGCAGAAACGTACACAAGGTAGGCTAAAGTTTTTCTGTGGCAAAACTGAGTTTCATGTGAAGTGATTCACGTATACCTAAATTATTATTATTTTTTACATACCCAGTTGGCCTCTATGATTTTGTTTTGAATTATATATGTTCATTATTATTAATGTAGCTGTCTCAGAAAAAATGAAGTGTTTGCTTTGATAGGTTGTTACCCACGTGTAGAAAACTGAATATTCCACAGCACCTAGGCGAGGGATCTTCAACCTGCGGCTCTAAAGCAACATGTGCAGTGTTGCCAACTCCTCAGTAAGGAAAATCGCTATTGGCTGTCCTAAAAGTCGCTAGAAGTCGCTAAATGACGTCATCCCCTAATTTGCATAATTGGTCATGCTAATGTAATTGTAACCTACGTTGTTGGAAAGAGAAATAACATCGTGGAAGAGACATAAAGTGAGTAAAAAACGTCCTAAATGCATTTAGAGTTCATTTAGAACTACAAATTAAATTTCTTTTAGCAATTATTGTTTTTTTTAATGTCACAATTCCAACCCTGCTCCTTAATCCGGGCTTGGACCGGCAAAAGTGACCCGAAATAGGCACTCTGGTGGAGTTACTTTGTGTGTGTGTGTTTATAAGTAGTTTTAAACCTTGAGATCCACAAAACAGCATAAGAGTAAAAGAAGAACTGACTGCGTTACAGCACCCGCTGCTCGTTGAGAGTAAAAGCGATATGCGCTTTCACGTCTTTTTTTTAGCGACTTTTTTTTTTTAGAAAAAAAAAAAGGGGGGTCTGAAAACTCGCTAAATATAGCGACAAAGTCGCTAAGTTGGCAACACTGAACATGTGGCTCTCCGGCCCCTCCACTGTGGCCCTTATAAGACCAAGTAAGTCATTTTTTTTTATTATAAAGACAACAAGAAAGGGTTCTGTTAACAGTTTGTTTTTTTTATGAAATATCTGCATTGACTATTCACTGAATGTACAAGGCTTTTAAAAGTGATTTAATGTTTCTTAGCTTCAAATCTGTTTACTGTAATTTTCAAGTTGGTTGCCCATCTTTCCTAATTTTCAGTTATTATGGAAAGGACTCACATAGCTGGCTTCATTTTAACAAATACTTTTTTGCGTTATAAAGCTTTGATGATTCATTTTCTTATCAAATCTAAAAATAAACATTTTTATTTACATTTCCATAGCTTAAACGATACAACAACTCATTTTCTAGATATTTATAGGCTCTTTCTTTTTTTAGGCTTTAGACAGGTTTTGTAGCAGCAGGAGAAAAGGGGCCCTTTGAACTGAAAAGGATGCTGACCCCTGACTTAAGCCACCAGGTCAACACAAAACAAATACAGAAAAACTATTGACAGAAAAATGGAACGGTTACTTTCAAGGCTACAGGTGAAGGTGACTGGGTGTGTAAAAGCAAATATGCATCAGACTGACAAAGAACAGAGTGTTAAAAGATTTAAAACTTTAACTTTATGTGCAAAACTGAACTTACTGATAACACACACTAGCCATTTGAACACATGTAACTGTAATGAACCAAATAAAACAGAAAAATGCAGGCAGCACTCATTATACTGTGTATAACACAGCATGGGGTTGTATTTTTTTCTTTTCAGATGCTCCTGTCACTCCATTTCCCAGGTCATCATAGCACTCCCACACACATGCAGCTCTCCTGCAGTATGCAGTGTAATGCCCCAAACCGTCAGTGGTCATCTTTCCATGGAAAGCAATTAATGCCCTCAAAGTGAACGACTTTCCTTGGAGAACCAGGTTGGAGGGAAATTCATTCAGTGGAAATTCTGTTTGGTTTGCAAGGTCAGTATCAATCCACATGATATCTCCAATGTTGTAGCTGTGAGTAACTGTCCCTGCACAGAGCTCATTTCCTGTGGTGCTGTCTTCTGTTTTGAATTCTGATGGACACAGAGATGGATTGGAGAGTGGCCTGAGGCAGGTAGACTCAGGTAGGCCAAGTCCTGCTTCCACAGCCGTGCCAAGATGAGCCATACCAGACTCTTTGAGGACAGAGATGGCAGGAGAAACAAATGGCACTTCCCTTGTCATCCCTTTGCTGAGGTAGCAGTGCTGTGAAGAGCAGTGTTTGGTAAAATAAACACTTGAGATGTTCCTCATTGTCTTAGCAATTACAGCGGAGATATTGCACTGAGCATCGATTTGGATCGCACCAGACCTCAAGGAGACAGCTTCAAACATCACACTAAGCAGCTCTGCTCTCCTTCTGTAGGTTTGTTGGGTCACACCATCTGTGGCAATGGCTTTCACCAGCTGCAGGACTGGGTTTTCACTGTCTTTCAGAACAGCATTTTGAAATGTGGAGCTGTCACAGAAGGCACAACATAGGCACTGAAAAAATGCATCAAATGCACAGGTATTGAGCACAGAGATTGTCGATTCCACTAATCTAATAGGCTGATGGAGGTTTCCATTTTTTAATAATCCCACTTTCACTCTTTTGGCCCCAAAAGTTTCATCTGCATGGAGCCATTCGGTACATGAAGAGAGGTAGGAAGTCCTCTTCCTTTTTTTGGGTGGAACAGCTAGGCCCCTCCAGTTCTCAACTGCATCCCCATCAGCCGGAAGAATGTTTGTGGCAGCATCAGATCCCACAAACGGGTGAGCATCCATTTTTATTTTGTCTTCTGCACTGTGAGTCGTCATGGATCCAGAATTGGCATCTGTGACTTTCAGTGATCCCACTGTTGCCTCATCTTTGACCTTTTCTTTTGCAGAACAAATCCGCATATTTCCCTCGATGAAGGAAAGATGACGAGCAATGAAGCGATCGACTCGAACAGGCAAGTTTTCATGTTTGAAAAGGCCATGTTTTATGTTTTTGAATTCAGCTTCAACAGTGGCTGAACTTGCTGTGATGCTGGTGCTTTGGAAGAGAGGGACCATTATTCCTGTCCAGAGTGGCAAGTAACTTGCCAGTCTTATTATATGAGGAATAATCTCAGGGAGAAAGTGAATATTATCTCTATCCCCGTTTGCTGCAGCAAGTGACCTGCTCTCCTCACATATTTCTGTTACCCACTGTCGTAGGTCAGTCTGGATCTCATCCACTGAATCCACTCTCTCACTTTCCTCCATCTGTTCATCTGGAATGATGTTGGAGTCTTGAGCAATTTGGGCTTTCAAGTATTTCTTGCACCTTTCTGAAGGAAGAGGGGCTCCAGAACTGTCATCACCTTCTGCCTCACTGAGGGCCACAACAGTGATAGCATGTAGGAGCTGTTTTGCATGGTCCAAACATTGAGACTGAAGAAGTTTTGCTAATGACCTGACAAAGAAATCTTTAACACGATGTGTTTTCTTCTTCAGGCAGTCCCACTGGCATATCATCTTGATGCAGTGCGCAACATCAACCCTGATAAAACAAGGGGGGAGTTTGGCAGACTGGGTTCCAAGAAGGACATGAAAGCATTCATTAAGATAGGACTTCAGATCAGGATGAGGAGTGAAAGCCTTGACCAGAGCTCCCAGAATTGCCAGAGAAAAGTCACTCACAGCTTCCTTTGGCACAGGTGCACCTGCACGAATCCATTCTGTCAACCAGTTTGCGATGGCATTAACATCATGTTTCTCTGACAGCATTTGCACCACTGGGACACTGGGGCAATTGTTTTCTTTCAGAATACCTTGATAAAGGAAGATATGGCCAGATTTGCCATTTGGTCTCAGCAGTTTTTTCACAACTGAACCGGTTGCATCAAAACACACAGTTGGGGGAGATTTTTTTGACAATGTCTTATAAACATGCATCTGTGTTTGACTCCAGTAGTGGCAGAAAAACCTGTCCAGTCCAATATCTCGGATGCTACCACTGTGAGGAACACTATATTTTAACAATTGCAGAGATGCAATGGGGTCCTTATCTCCTAATTCCAAGTCTTTTCTCTCTTGTTTGGCTTTTCGCAGAGTGGCCAAATTTGGAAGGTGGCTTGGCTCAGGATCTCCATCATCCATCAGATCTGCTGCCCTTGCTGACCTCCATACAGCTGGTTCCATTCTGCCCTCACACAGCTCTTTAGCGATCTGTTCACGCAGGTTTCCAGACATGAACCGCTTGGAGTGGCCAGTGTGCAGGGAGAGATCTGTATTTCTCATGAAACACTGGAGCACCATTGGACTATTAATTGCTGGCTGTCTGTCACATGACATTTCTAACTGGCCATGACACTCCTTACAGTCGCCTCTGATGTCCAGATAATTATTGTTGACAGTTGGATGGACCTTTGCTCTACGGAACACAAGTGTACATGTATTTTTGATCTTCTTCCATATAAGATCGTTGATTATATGAGTCCAAGTGCCAGGTTTCAAAATTGTGTATTCCCTTTTTTGGGTAGGAGAAAACTTGTCATTGTATTCAACCTTTTCAGGAATAAATTTAACCCAGTCCTCAAAAGGGACTTCTAGTTCAAAAGCTTGACAGTTTTCTTGTCCAGCAGAAATGCGATGTGAATCTAACTCTCCTTCACTATTACTTTCCTGATCACTGATTTCCAAAACTGACCAGATGTTGTGTCTATTTAGCTTCACAAAAGTGTACAGGGCCTTTGCTGACATCTTGTCTTCTAGCTGCTGACTGAGCTCTTTCCAGACTGATGCAGCTGGAGTGGCTATTTTGCCATTTTGGACTATGGCCTCTTTTGAATTGCAAAGAACTGCAAAAATGGAAACCTTGTCTACAGATGGCTTTCGAGGCATCTAAATAAAAAAAACAAAAACACTATGATTATGATGGAGCAAAACTTGATTTCTGACCTATATATACAGCCAGGAGCAACCCCTCCCCCAAGTTCTCCACCAATCTACACTTTCATATTTTGTGGAATTATTGTTTTTAAGATGGAGCTATTGAATTTGTGAGTTTATTAAATTGAGTCTGAGTATTTAACCCATTAACATGTACTGTACAGCACTTTAGTCTAGTGTGCTACATGTTTTAAAGTGCTTTAGAAACTTTTTTCTTGGACATTTTTGAAAATGTTTAACATTGAAAAAAAATCCTTTTGATCCAGACAGTTAGCTATATCATGTATTAACTCAGTAACTAAAACCTCAGTATTTTAAATGTACGCTTACCTTGTTCAGAAATCAGATGTAACAAGCTGTTCTAAGAATCCTTCAGACACAGTAATGACAAATAATAGTTTTTTCTGCCAGAAAATGTGTATTTGATGCAAAAGACTGCTAGCTTGTTCGTTTCTCAAAAAGTGTTGATGGGAGTGTAAAATGTTCAAATGTTGTTTTCAATAAAGTTTTTTTTAATCCACTCTAAAAAAATAAATACTCAAGCATTTGCATCGTGGTTTTATGAACAAAAAGTGATTAAAGTAAAGAAATTGAAGTAAAAAAAAAAATACACTCATTACAAATTTAGCTGATTAAATACAACAAGAGGGTTTTTTTTAACCGAACTTTATTGAACAAGTGAACACACAAAGTGAAAGGTCATTTGAAAAAGACATTTTTCAGCAGTAACACCATAACAGAATATCTCATATCATAGCAGCACAAATGCTAATTTTACCTGCACAAATTAGCACAAACGTAGCACTAAAAAAGTAGACCATTTTGGCCCGTTTTGGAGCAGTCTGGGGGGATGGTGACGTCATCGGCAAAAAATATAACTTTTAATATCTCGTAAACCGTAGCAGCACAAACGCTAATTTTACCTGCACAAATCAGCACAAACGTAGCACTAAAAAAGTAGACCATTTTGGCCCGTTTTGGAGCAGTCTGGGGGGATGGTGACCTTTGAATGACCTATAAAATAAAGTTTAATATCTCGTAAACCGTAGCAGCACAAACGCTAATTTTATCTGCACAAATCAGCACAAACGTAGCACTAAAAAAGTAGACCATTTTGGCCCGTTTTGGAGCAGTCTGGGGGGATGGTGACCTTTGAATGACCTATAAAATAAAGTTTAATATCTCAAAAACCGTAGCAGCACAAACGCTCATTTTAACTGCACAAATCTGCACAAACGTAGCACTAACCGCTCCGCCTATTTGCCTTTACGTTTCAAGTGGGTGGGGGGTCAGCTTCACTCTGCTACTCCTGGATACCTCCTCAAGCGGACTTAAAGGAAGTACAATCTACGCCTAAGGTGGTGCACTTTCACAACAGAGAGGGGAGTCACTGTACAGCCAACCATCCATCCAGACCTCCACCCTAAGGTGTTTTTTTGTGTCTCAGTGGCTTCCCTGCTCTTTGTTGTTGGGTTCAAGAAATGGTCACATTCTTGAAAATCCCTGATTCTTCTTGTGGTTTTCTTTTAGCGAGTAGATAGCCATCCTGGAGGTTATAATACATTTATGTTCATCTCAAACATACATTTTAAATACCTGCTTTGAACACGTAGCACCTTCTGCCTTTGATTCTACCTCCCACGCTTCATTTGTTTCCTCCTTTCATCTCTGGATGTATTTCCCTGTAATATTTATATCTTGTCTTCATGTCTTCGCTCCCTTCTTCACCTTTGAACACGTCAAAGCTACAGCATCATTTGTAGTACAAAAAAATGACTTAGTTCTTTAACCTAGGTGCCGTGGCTTGTGCGCTTTACACAAGCCTGCATCCTCCGCGACGCTGTTCCCAAAGCCAGATAAGTGGGGATGGTCGCTTCACTAAGGCCAAATCAAAAACGTGGCTCATAAATCAGCTTTCCATCCTGGATAGTTTTGAGGTCAGGATTACGGATGCCCCGTTTTTCATCCTCGACTTTAATGTTTTTCATTTTATTCTCACTTTATCTATCTCCAAGCTCTGCTTCTTTCTCTTAAGCCCCATCCACACATAAAGCAATTCACTCGACGGGATTCACTTTGTAGCTGCCAGCTGGTGGCTGCTGTGGATAAACTCCGGACGCTAGTTTCCCACCCTGTCACACGTCCATCTACAGTACCCGTCCCTCCCATTGGCTTTGCTTCAGGGTAGAAATTAGTTTAACCGATGTCCGTCCACTCTGTGGCAGCGACAGTCATTGCAACAAGTCACTGACGGCCTCTGGTCAACGGCCGGGTTTGAACGCTCGCTGCCCGCTGTGCCATGCTCGTAGCTTCACACTCTCATCCTCAACTCCTTTTCCTTCTTTCCATCAATGCTCCTCTGCTTCTCTCAGAATCCGACATCTCCTCCCTTTTCCTCTCCACACTCCCCTGGTGATCGCATTCATTCATCTGTACCTTCCTTTTGCTCTTTATCCCTCGCCATCCTGAAATTCCTCCCTTTATTCAAACTCTAATCCCTCTTTCTTGTGCTCTCTTCCTTCACTTCCTCCTTTTTTTTATTTAAACCTCACTGTTAATTTTCATTTAATCCCTCCTCTCATCCACGCTTTCTGCTCTTCCCTCTGTCCGTCTCATGTGCCCTCCTTCTGATTTTCATTTGATTAATTTCACAGCTCTTCCATTTAATCCCATTTTCTTTGTTCACCTGTCCCTCACCTGAAATCTGTTCTGTCCTTTAATTTTACCCATTTACCCACTCATTATTCCACTTTTTGCTTAAAGTTTTTGGGTTTGAGTTGTTTTCTTCTTGTTGCTCTTGAACATTTAACACTTTCATTAGTCATATTCCTGTTTTCACCGCACTCGTGCAGTGACTTTTTAAAAAAGACTTTTAAAAAAAGCTTGAAAAGCTCTAGATTAAGTGTATTTATTTAAACACAATAAAGATCCTTATTTGCCCCCATTTCTTCCACTCAAACTGTCCATGCATCTTAAACTTCTCATTTCATCCCCCTTTCCCGTTCCTCTTCTTCCTTTTTTAGTACTTTCTCCTAATATTTAACCCCCCTTTCCCACCACCGCCGCATCATTCTGTCTTGCATTTTTACTCTCCCACTTAAATTTTTAACTCATCTTCCACTTTCCTTTTCTTCCATCCATCTACTGAACCATCAGCTCCACTTTTTTCCCCAGTTTGACTCCCACCCCTCCCAATCCATTCTGAAAAACTAACTCTGTAACCTGCTAACCCCTCCGCAGCACTGCATGCATGTCACTGCACATCACATCACCCACACGCTCTCAGTGACTCTAAGAACCTTGATCATGTAAAAACCGAGCCAGTGACGCGTCTCGCTCTTTCATTCCCTGCCCGCCTTTATCTGCAAGCTCTGCATCTTTGTGGCTCTGAACCAAGGAGAAGGAGGAGGGAGAGGAAAGAAAGAAATGAGGAAGAGAGGGGGAGAGCCACGAGGATGATGGGAAGGAGAGAGGAGGCTGGAGACAAGGAGGAGAGTAAGGAGACATTCGAGGAAAAAAAGATGGAAGAGCAAGAAAAATTCAGGATTTTAAGAGAAGGGAGTATTGAAGATGCTTTCCCTCAACCATGCAATTGGTTGTTCCATAGCGCCCCCTGTGCTCTCAGATGCAAAGTGCAAACATGGCCTACTTCCAGCTCATTTCATAAAAGCAGTGTCGTGTGATTAATGTCTTTGTGCGACTCCAAGACTTTTAATTCAAAGAAAAATGCACTTCATGTTAAGGAGATGTGCCTCCTCACTTTAATTTGGGTTAAAAAGTACATGTGTGCATGTGTGAGTGTGTGAATGAAAAACAAAGTGGAACAAAGAAAAATGAAAGAGAAAGAAGAAACTGACAAAACATTTATCTTCTTAATTCGTGTGTCAACATAAATCAACGTCCAACCATAAACTTTGTAAAGTTTGCAGAAAAGTAACATAAACGATCATTCTCCAGGAACAAAAACAAAAAGACACAAAACCTTTTCACATATTTCTGTAAAAAAAAAAAAAATGCTTCAACACAAAAACCCACTAATGAAATGCCCAAACATTTGCACTGCAACACTCACTCTCGCACTCCTTCACGTCGGTGTCGAGCTGGTGCAGAGCGCCCATGGAGATCTGTCGGACCTCCGGGTCAAGCAGGAGCTGCATGAGGGACGTGGAGATGTGCTTACAGGACGACATGCACGCAGTCTGCGCTACTTTACCCTGAGAAAGAGAGAGAAGACACAAGGAAAGAAGAAAGGAGTGAAGTGAGGATGCTGAATTTTCTTCTCTTGATTTCTAACCAGAAATGTAAAATGTGTCGTTTTTCACTGCTAAACTGAGCTCTCATATTTCAGGCTTCCTTATACAACCAAGTGATTGGATGTGCATCAGAAGTTAATGAGGGTGATCTCTGCCTGTGCAGCTACAAAATGTGCCCCAAAACTAAACACAACTCAAAATTTCAGCTTGTTTAGTATCAGTTTGATCCCAGTTTTGTACAGCAGGTGAAACACTTGTTTTATTTGTGACTGTATGCAAAAACAGAACTAAGGAAGCTGTGATCCACACCGGCGCATGGACATAACAGACGTATGCACAATTCAGGTGCTCTTTGTCAGAGGATGTTTTTTAACATACACCCACACACAGCGACGACAAAGACGTGTGCTGCATTCAGGTGCAGTCAGAATGATGAAGTGGCATAATAAAAGACAGGGGATAAGGAAGTGCATGACAAAACATTAATATAGAAACAACTTTGACTGGGTTCGATTTTCTGATTGTGTGTGTGTGTGTGTGTATATATATATATATATATATATATATATATATATATATGTGTGTGTGTGTGTGTGTGTGTGTGTGTGTGTGTGTAGTCTCAGTGACAAGCTGTGGCCTCGAGTTTCACCTCTATGACTGCATACCAACAACATGAAGCAAAGAGATGAAAAGGGGGAAGAAGTGGTAAAGGGTTTTTTAAAAAAATAAGGTTATGTGAAAGAGCAAAAGTTCAGTGGGAACCGAGAAAGAAAAGGGGAAATCTAGAGCTTGAGAAATTGATTAGTTTTCTTATAATTTTTAAATAAACAATTTGTATGATTTAATTCCTCTTTCTGAGTACCATCAACATAGTTTTGACGAGATGTTGCCTTGAGAGAACTGAGAAAAAAGGGGGAAATCAAGTCTATTAAAAGATCATCTTAACCTTGTAAACTCTGAGTGAAACACCGAGCAGAGGAAGTTTCCCTGAAAGGCCTGATTACACATATTAATCCTGACGTGACTTTGATGTGTCCGGCTGACACCAACGCACTTTAGGGGTGATTAATAAGAAACGCGGGGCCTTTCATTTCAAGCCCTGCATATTTAATTACCTTCATTAATCACACAGTGAAGCTAAACACACATGTATACATGCAGCATGTGCAAATACACACACACACAACATTTATATTTGTGTGAAGCATGAAGGTGCTGGTGTGAACCTAGTGTTTATACAGCTCTAATCACACATGTGACTGTTTCCTTGTGTTGTTTGCAAATATTCATACACATCAAATAAATTGTTGATATCTTCCTGCGATTGTTAGCGTGCATTCGATGTCAAATTAATTGAATTTTAGTCGTTTTAGCTCTTTGTGCTCCGTTTAAAGCAGACTGCAAGTGTTTTCATCTGACCTGCCAATCAAAGGAAGGCAAACCAACACTGTGAGCAGTTATACTCCCACATTCATTTATTTATATGCTGATTAATTCAGAGTAAATTCTCATAGAAGCCATACCATGACATAAAAAGCAGCAAAACTCAGGACATTTACCCCCTGACCTCCATGAACACATAAAACATTATGCTAAAACATAAGGAATCACAGCTAGCAGATAGACGATGGTATCAAAACCTACTTTGGCCAGCCGGCAATCACACTGTGAGCCAAAACACACTGCAAGTTTTCCCCACTGAATTCTCAGAAACCAGATGAAACATAAGGGCACCAATTCCTGTTTCTATTCCTCTACGCGCCGTAAACGGTTAACCTTGACCGATATATCAGCGGGGGCCATTAGCAGCCACATGCTGATAAATCTGTATCTGCATTTATAACGGCTCAATTTGTTCCTCCGCTCGTTACCAATACAGATATTTGGTGATTTAAAAATCCCATGTTCCACTATATAGGCTATTTTTTTCCCCCCGCTTGCAGACACACGAAAAATAAACCCTTCCCCAGCGTTTGTGACATGAAGGTAAAATTTAGCTGGACTTCACTGCATACGCAAAAGATGCTGCACAAAAAAAGGGGGAAATTATTTCATTTAATTCATATGTCAGGAATTATTTAATCAGTAAGGATTTTAATTGGGGCTACATAATCACATTATAATAATAAGTACCTATAAACGGCCCAAATTACACCGACAGAAAATACTTGATCACATCTTTTAAAAAAACAAAAGACAACACAGCAAAAACCTCAAAGACACAATCGAGGGCTGTCCATGGATGTTCCTGCAGCATGATTTTGTAGAGGGAAATGAACTGGCATCGATCCTTAACACATCAGACAACCTGAGGAGCAATTTCAGCAGCAGATCCTTTCAGCCTCGCTGTATGACGACACCAGAGGTCGTTCCTTCCTGCTCATCAGACTCTACACATACTGAACTGGACTAACTGCACTCCATCACTTTTTGTACACCACAACGTACATGTGCACCTACAATACCTGTAAAATCCTTTTAGTAACATTAATGTTAATTTTAACTCTTTATTTATCCCTCCATTTCTACATTTCATTTCATACGGTTACTTTGTTGTCTGTTTTGGCTGTGTGTACGCTGCTATGACAACTCAATTTCCCTCTAAGATTAATAAAGCTTCTCCGAATGTAAATTTAAGCAGTTCTAAATGTGAGGAAGTTACTCCTTTCATTTCGGCTTTTGGATAGTGGTTCATGGAGAAAAAACCCTTTTCTTTTCTCCGACGTTGAAAACAGGAGACACTCACTTTTTAAGTCCCATCAAGTGGCTTTTGTTTCCTGCAGCGAAGGTAATCACAGAACCAGTTAACCTAACCAGCATGTCTTTGCACCCTGATGCAAACATGAAAACTTGATTCAGAAAGACTCAAACCCTCTTGCTGTGAGGGGACAGTGCTAACCACCACTGTGCGAATGCTCTCATTTTATATATTTAAAAAAAAAAAACAGAAGCATAACCACATTTCTAATCATAACTTTAATATCAGCGTTGTTTTTCTGCACACTGTCCACGCAATCTGGCGTCTAGACTGGGATGGAAACCTGCAGCGAATGTCCAAGCATTAATGAATGTACGAAACAAGCAGCACAGCACATTAATTATCCTTTCAATTGATCCCCTAGTAAAAATCCTGAGTAATGGCTGAGCTCCCAGACTTTTCCTATGGCTGAAAATACCCTCCCACCGATTCCCAAATACATCCAGGAAATGTGAAATTAAGGAAAAACAAAATAGAACATTAACAGACACATTAGTTAAAATTATTGGCTGTCATTAAGCAACGATTTAATCAAGACATTTTTATTTTAATGACACACTTTAATACCATTTCCTCTGTTTTCCAGGCAGCAGCTCAACTCACTGCCGCTGTAATAAAACGGTTTCCCCTCAGCGATCCATAAAATTCATCTTATCTTATATAACAAACCCGACAACAGCAAGAAAGAAAAAGGAAAAAAAAAGAAGATCTAATTGTAGCTGCGCATGAACTGAGGTCCAAGTCAGGAAAGAGTCTGGAGAGCCTTCACCTCACAGGGAAAATCAAATTATACACAAGGCACACACGTGCAAGCACATATGTTCAAGAAACACACACCTACGACTGGCCGGATATCCTCCAATACGACGCTGGCCTCTGAACTCTGCGTGCACACAAACACAGAGATACAGTGTTCGCACAACCTCGGGGGTCAATTATCATCGGGTGAGACCGAGCGTGAAATGAGCTAATTCTATTTACATGTCCTAAGCAAGGAATATCTGACACACACACACAACACACACACACACACACACACACACACGTAGGTCTTTCTGACAAAAATGGCATTGCCTTGGACTTCAGTACAGACAACTGGGAACGATTAGCCTGAGGCACAGTGGAGAGGAGGAAGGAGAGGAAAGTATAAGATGGTAAAGGAAAGGGGGTGAAAAGAAAAGGTGAGGGAAAGTGTGGAAGGTTGGGATTAAAAAAAAATAAAAGGAGTGACAATTGAAGGAAAATGTGGGAAAAGGAATGGAAAAGAAAGAAAGGATGATTAGAGGTAAGGAATGACTAGGAAAGAAAAGATAAAGGCAGGAAAGAGAAGACGAGCACAGGTGACAAGGTAGCAAAGGGGGAAGGAAAAGTTAAAAAGAAGAAGGGTGGGAACAAAAACAGAAGAAAAACAAAAGAAAAGCTGCTGAAAAGTGACAAAAGGAAGAACAAAGTAGGAAAGGGTGATGAAAAAGAAGGAAAATAGGAGGAAAGAGAAAAACAAGAACAGGTGAGCTGGGGAAAGGAGGAAAGGAATGATTAGGACAGCTGGAAGATGTAAATTTAAATAGATGTGATCAAAGGAAGAATGAAAATGAGTACTAGTGAGGAAGGAAATGAAGAAGAAAGGGAAAAAAAGTGAAGAATTGAAAGAAATTAAGGAAAGGAAATGCAGGTAGCGAGGTGAAATAAGGCAAGGATGGAAAGAAGGAAAGAAAAGAAGAGGATGCAAAATATGAGGGGAGGTGAGCAAAGGAAAGGTAAGGTGAGGACAGAGGAATGAAAGGAAAGGATTCAAGAACATAAATATGTAGAGAAGAGGAGGTGGGAGAGAAGTTAGTAAGGAAGAAAGAGAGCCAAGAAAAGGAAACCAGAAAAACAAGTGATGCTTCTCCTCCATCCTCCCACCTCCATCCCTCCTTCTAACTAACGAGAGACGTTCATCAAAGAGCTCATTAAAATCTACTCAGCGCCTAACGGCTGAACAAATAGACAGAAAGAAAGAGAGCAGGCCAGGTGGAGGGAACGAGGTGAGGGGAAAGGATGGGGACGAGACTGGCGGGGTCAGGCGGAGAGACAGACGACGGGTGGTGGTGAGTAATCAAAAAAGAGGAAGGAAGAGGAGGAATGCACAGTTGAAAAAACCCAAACATCTGCTCGTCCCACTGTTCAGGATATGAAAATTCACCTTCAGGTGCTTTCGCACACGCATTAATCTCCGACGTTAATATTTAATCGTTTTTATGTGCGGGAAATCTACAAATCGCTCTACGCTGTGATGAACCTGCTGTTTGCTTCCTTCCAACAACTAAGAGCAGAGAAAGTGGAGAAAGGCCTAGTGTTGCTTCACTAGGCCTGTGTGAGGGGAAATGATGGGTATGTGACACATGCTAGTGCCACATTAACAATAACACATCCAACTGTGAGTTTGACCACCTGATGTTCAATAGTTATGTTCACAGCCCAACTGCTAACAGTTTCCATCTAGTCAGGTAAAGTCCACCCTAAACGCTTCCATAGGAATCCATCCATTCGCTTCCGCTTATCCTTTTCAGGGTCGCGGGGGGCACTGGAGCCTATCCCAGCTGTCATAGGGCGAGAGGTGGGGTACACCCTGGACAGGTCGCCAGTCTGTCGCAGGGCCAACACACAGGGACAGACAGCCATTCGCACTCACATTCATACGCACATTCACACCTAGTGACAATTTGGGTTATCCAATTAACCTATCCCCACAAGCTGCAAGTCTTTGGACGGTGGGAGGAAGCCGGAGTACCCGGAGGGAACCCACGCAAACACGGGGAGAACATGCAAACTCCACACAGAAAGACCCCGGCCTGACGTTGGAATTGAACTCAGGACCTTCTTGCTGTGCGGCAACAGTGCTAACCACCGTGCTGCCTGCTTCCATAGGAATTAAGGAGGTAAATAGCAGCCAAGTCCTGCTAATCAATGCATTTAATTAACTGATCATCAGCAGATGTGAGTACCTCTATAAAAAGTACTCACAGTACACAATGCCGCAATATTCCCAGGAACTAGCCCAAGTACTACATCTCTGACTCTAAAGGGCTCAGTCAGCATGGCAAATGTTAAAGTTTGTGACACTACAATTAAAAAATGCTGGACAAATATGGCTTGTTTGAATAGATTGTCAGCAAAAAGGCCCTGCAGCACGGCTTAGGCTTGCAAAGTTGCATATGAACAAACTACAAGGCTTCTGGAACAATGTCCTTTGGGCAGAAGAGACCAGACTGGAGATGTTGGGCCATAATGCACAACAACACATCTGGAGAAAACCAAACACAGCATATCAGCAGAAACACTTCATACCAACTATCAGCACGGAGGTGGAGGCGTTATGATTTGGACACCTTGCAGTCATTGAGTAGGCCATGATTTTCTCTCTATAAGAAGTATTCTATAGCAGGAATGTTATTGTGAGCCACATACAGAGCCAGACCAGTAAAACTCCCCAATGTCTGTCTGTCACTGTAAATGCATTTAACTACACATTTAATTCCCCAGAAGTGTTAATATGAGGAAAAGAAGTGTGATTTCAACAGCATGTCTCAGTTTTTCTACACAAATAAAGGTGTAAAATTACAGAACAAAATTCTGGCAGCTCATATATTTCTATAGTAGAAAGACTATCTACTACTTCACTTTAGTATAATATGAATGCCTGCGGAGGAGATCTTTATCAATAGGAAAAGTTGTAAAACCTATGAAAAATGTTCTAATCACTATGTACTTAACTGACAAATGTACATCTGGTGTCAATACTAGAGACACAGTTATTTGATCAACTGTGAATATAAAATTATATTAAAAGCAAAGCTTTAAAGCCCCTAAAAAAAAATCTTAAAGTAGTTAGTTTTTTTTAAAAATATCTGGCTCATGTTGATTGTCAGCTTCCAGCACAGCAAACTTGAGAAGAAAGTGTTCAGGTTATTCATGGTCTTGCTTTGTGGGGGTAAATAAATGTGTAAGTGTGGCCACATGTATTACTCCAGCAGTGACTGAGGCAGAACAGGTACCTGAATACAGGCCAAATAAACAATGATTTTCCCTTCATTTAATCTTAGATCGTGTTCAAGCTAAATTTAATCAGTTACTTTTAATAAAAACATTCATGTTTATGGATCTGTTAGAAGAACCAGAGCCTCACATGTAAAAGCGTTCAGCATCATAGACTCATGTGCAACTGCCCCCCTTTTTTTTTGGACAGAGCTGGTTTTTGAAGTGCTCCCATCTGAATTCAACTGCAGTCTCATAATGCTAAAAGCAGGTTGAGTTATAAACACAACAGCACCGTAAGTCAGCGCTTCACAACGCCACAAACGCACTGATTCACAACTCCTGGAACTGATTCGACATGGTGTATAATATGCTCTCCGTCCATCCAGAAACCTGTCAATCATACGAACAGCCACGCAGGGCAGCCAAAAGTCAAGAGGTGGGATCACAGCAAAAAAAAAAAAAAAAAAAAAAAAAAAAAAAAAAAAAAGACACTGCAGAGCGACACCCGGCTGTAGTGCTGCTGTAGTGCTTCTTCACCTAAATCTGCGACTGGGGGATACGAGATTGAGCGCTCCGGGTAAATCTGAAGGGTTACAGGTGCTTATTCTGATTAATGACCTGAAAAAAAGACTATAAAAGGGGGAATATACTGATGTGTCTGAGACCGTGCAGGGCGCAGGCCCAGGTTAAGGCTTGTGGAACAATCACAGATTTCTGCACCAGGCAGGTATTTGTTCATGTCACTCAAGAAACACCACAAAAATGAAGTCTGGACTTTTGTGCATTTTTGTGAGTGATTTTTTCCTTCTTTTCTTTGACTGTAACCTTGACACACAGACACACAGACGCACAGAACCAATGCAAGCAGCTTTACTTCAAGGACTACAAACCACATTTGATCTGACAGACACCAGGGTTGGAAATTTCTTTTGTCTTTTGAAGCGGCTGGTAAACACATTCTTCACATTGGCCTTTTCCCTTTGTTTCATTAGAGCCTGTTTTAGAAATCTGAAGAAAGTGAGTACCAGACATCAGGCTTGGGCGGTATCCATCTTTTCATACCTTCCTGACATCACACAGGGTGTTTTTACACAGTGGCCTTTGTACAGCTTTTGTACGGTTGTCTTTGTACACCACCACCACAGTGTATTGTAAATTAAACATAATCAAAATATGTGATTGAAGTGCTGACTTTTAGCTTTAATTCAAAGGGTTTTACAAACATTTTGTACCAACTCTTTGGGAATTACACTTTTGTTTCTGCAGTTGGCCATCTTTAGAGGCTCAAACTTAATGTGACAATTGACGGGTGGTTTCATGGCCAGGTGAGATATGTTCTCTTATGATTTTGTGATAAATGAAGCAGATATGACATCTGAAGTTGATTCTAAATGTCGAGTTTGTATTTATAGCTTTTTACTATGATTTTGAATCTGACCGCCGTTAAGCGAAAAACACCCAAATAAACCAATCAGTGAAAACTGTAATTCCCTGGACGTTGAACAATCATCTATGCACTGCCTTTAGTAAGTCCAGAATGGGGCAGCTCGTCTTTTAACTGGTATTAAAAGGCATGAACACATCACCTCGGCCTCTCACCCCTTCTTTAGCTCCCTGTCTGTTTTAGAATTGATTTTACGATTTCATTGCTTACTTTTAAGGTTTTCAACAGACTTGCATGTTTGTATCAGTCTGAGCCATTTCACACTGATAAACCTGTAAACACTGCGGTTATCTTACCAGTTCCTCTAACGCACGCCTAAAACCAAGAGGTGATTGAGCTTTTACAGCAGCAGCACCAAATCTATGGAATAATCTACCTCTCCGTATCCACACAGCTCAGACAATACACTCATTTAAATCTTTATTCGCCTTGGCATTTGGTTCCAGTGCAACATCCTTAGATTATTGCATTTTGTGTTATAAATTTATTTTATTTTTATCTTATGTTATTCATTGTGTTTTAAATGTTGTGTTTTGTGCTCAATTGTTCTGGATTTTAGTGCAATGTTTGATGGCGCTATACAATTTTAATGTACAGCACTTTGGTTAACTCTGTTGTTTTAAATATGGTATATAAATAAATTTGACCTTGTGCAGCAGCCAAACGGCTCATTGTTAAAAAGAAATGAAGGCACTGGCCAGCTGAGCTACAGCAAAAGGCCTGAAAGACCAGTAAATACAACTAAAGTGGATCAGATTTATTTCTGTGGTTATGAAAATAAACCTGTGTATCACTGTCAAGATCTGCAATCAGGAGACGCTTCCATGAATGTAAATACAGAAGCTGTACAACAAGATGCAAATCACTGGCTACACTAAAGACCACAACTGTCAGATTAGACTTTGCTAGAAAACATCTAAAACATGTTAGACAAATGAATCCAAGATTAACTTGTACCTGAATGATGGGAAGAGAAAAATACAGAGGATGACAGAAACAGCTCGTGATGCAAAGCTACACTATGCATCTAACATGGTGAAGGCTGTGTTATGGTGTAAGTGTGTATGGCTGCCAGTGGAACTGTGTCACTAGTGTTTATTGATGCTGTAACTGCTGATAGAAGCAGCAGAATGAGTTAGTAAGAAGTGATTCTTTCTGCTCGGATTCTACTAAATGCTGCAAAACTGATTAGACAGAGCTTCACAGCGCAAATGGATAACGAACCAAAGCATAAGCTACCCAAGAGTTTCCAAGGCAAAGAAAAGGACATTCTTCAATGGCCTTTGGTTTTTATGTTCTGGCATTTGTTGTGAAGAAGTTTGCGATAAATATCACACAATTTATTTATTCAAATAGAATAAAATTCAATTACTTAGTGCTCCGGACTAAAAGACAAAAAAAGGAAAATGCTTGAATTTCACTCAGCAAAGCTGACACACACTTCTTGGATCGTCTGTACCACACAGCAAGCCATAACGTTAGTCAGCTAACCCATTGGACAGTGGAAAAGCTAGGTGCTTCAACTGGGAGATAGACCAGGGGAAGGAACACAGCGAGTTTTTCCCAAAGAAACGCCCAGTGCTTAAAACAGAATAGGTTAAGGCGATTAACGAGCATCTTTCACATTACACTCTGACTTTAACAAAATCAACCCAACAGTCAGAAACAACCTTCCGCTGTCTCTCATTGGATGATGATGATTATGATGGGTCTGTGTAGTCACCGCTCCAACACTCGTGCATGTAGAAGGACATTGACCTGTGCCCTGGTTATATAAGGAGGTGTGACCTTAAATCATTGCTTGACGGATTTATAATGAATCTCGAAATAATATTATTAATTTATTGAGTCAATGAGGAATTTATACAATAACTCTTTGACCATAACTAATCCCTGACATCATTGTCCATGTTTGATCTCCAAGTCTGTGTCCTCAACAGAGTACAAAACAACTTTTTAAAAGCAAGCAATCCACACAGCTTCTTCCTTTCTGCCTGTTTGGCTGCCTCACTTTTATCAACTGGACTAAACCCCAAAATACTCCCAAGTTACTGGTTACTAACTTGCAATTGACAACTTTCACAGCTCACTGAGCTCAGCTGCTTGTCCACTGACAGAATCTGTCCTCTTTAATAGAGGACTGTTGGGGTTTTTTTGGACAACGTTGAAGGAAATTACATAACTTCCTCAGGGATTAATAAAGTATGCTGATTCGGAATACAAACTGTAAATTTCTAAAATTCTATACTAAAACACCTGATTACCAGCCATGCACAAGTAAAGCCCCAATAGCTAATAAAGTTTTAAATTCCAATGGTTTACATTACCATTTTTATACAATTAAAACACATGATAATTGTTTTATACTGTGACTGAACCTACAAAAATATAAACCACACTTTTCACAAGCAAAGAATCCATACAGTTTTTTTTCCTTTCTGCCTCTTTGGCTGGCTCATTTTATCAACTGGACTAAACCCCAAAATATTCCCAGTGTACTAGTTACGAGTCAACTAACTCACAGCCGACATCTTTCACAGCTCACTGAGCTCAGCTGCTCGATCACTGATTAATTGCCAATCTTTTTAATAAAAGGAGCAATGTTGGTTTTTGACTTTTTTGGACAACAAAAAAGTCATACTGTGCAGATTTGTAAACAGTCTTCTTTACTAATACACATCGATACCGCCCAAGCGTACCAGATATGCTCTAGTCAAGATTGGATAACTCTCAGATAGAGAGTTAAATATCAACTGTTTATACACAGTTATAATACATAACAAAGGTTTCATACTATGACTGAACCTACAACAAAATGACAATTTAACCTGCCAAAATATGTGGTTCAGTAGTTGAAACAAACAGAATTGTGCCCCCATTTCCTTCCCTGGTTGGGACAGAGATAACACCGATTCAGGCAAACGTGCATCACTCTCTTTTCATCTTGCATGCTGGTCGATGCGTTCTAGTGAGGAGATTTAAGGTCAGGGTCGAGGGGTTAACAAGGTGAGTCAGGGGTTTGTAAACATCACTCCATCACAACAGCAGCCCAGATACTCACCGGTAAGGTAGCGTGTTCTATGGGTGTTCCCTAAAGCAAGAAACATAAACCAGGATATTTAGCACAGGGCAAAGCATCAGAAGTCATGTGTTCTTAATGGAAGGGGAAAAAAAAAAAAAAAAAAAAAAAAAGAGTGAAAGGAGTATATAATGGCTGCCTGGAAACAATTCTCCTCAATCAAATCACTGCAAGGACATTGGCAGCTTTTTCTACCTCAGTGTGTGTATATATTACACACGGGCCCTCGAGATGAAGCTAATCTGGCTTTAACTGGCACTTTGTGCAACGTGCTGAAGCACCACGCAGATCTGGTGGACACAACGGCAGCAGCAGTGGCCAAAACATCTCAGAACACTACAGAAAAATGATCTAAGTGCCCATAAACCATAAAACCGAAGGGTTGTTGGCCCAAAGTTTGCTCTCCAATATTCATGTGACTGTTTTCACTCCAGAGGACTTTTCACGTCGTCCCCCTTCTGCTTTTAAAATTTGAGCCCAATTCGATTATGATCCTTTTTCTAAGTAGACGTAGTATTAGTTTTTGGATAAAGGAAATGCTTTCCTTTCTAGGAACTGAAACTGAGGCATGAGACGAGTAAGTGTAATCTTTCCTGTAGCTGTTCAGGAAATATGAGCCAAGTACCTTTAGAGCCTTTACATTTAATACTAATAGGTTTAGAGCTGTTTAAACAGCTGACACAAGCATGTGCAAAAATATAGCGACCTGATCGCTGCAGGAATGTTTCTGTAACATGCTGCTCCTTCTCTCCATAAATATCGGATTGGGTTTTGTATGTTTGTGCTGTTTTCAATGTCCTTACTGTTGGCTGCATAACATCCAGGATTTTATATTTGGATGCTTTATTTCCTTCCCATTATCATCCATCAAATCGTCTGCTTCAAAGCTTGGAAAGGGTGCAATATATTAAAAAAAGGATCATTCACAGTATTCCACCAAGTAAAATCCATGAGTGGGAAGCACTGCGAAGCCCTGAACTTGAGTTCATGAGTTGAAGCTGGTCTTAATTTGGTTGATGATCTAAGGTCGTCCAGAAAATTGTGGCTTTGAAAGTGTATGACAGTCAAAGTACAGGAAGTCTGTAATAATCTAATTTAATTAGTTTAACAATTTAATTCAGATTGGCTTTCAGTACTAATACTAGAAGCCATTAAAAGCGCTTTAGATGTTATTTTGTCGACTTGGAGAAGACATTCAACTGCATCCCTCAGTGAATCCTATGGGGTTTAATAGTTGATGGTACAGTATTGGGTTTCATGCTATGTGCTATTTGGTCCATGTAAAAATACAGGGAAAACTGGCTTCACATCGCCACCAATAAGTTACTCATACTGGGCTCATAACGTCTATGGACAAAATTTCAGGCACAGCTAAAGATCAGAGAACATCCTAAAGATCACGTCTGCTTCCTGCAGATGATGCGGTCGACATGGCTTCATCAAGCACCGACTTCCAATTTGCACCAGGATGGCTTGACTGGGATGCGAATGAGCATCTGCAAGTCTGAGGCCACAGCTGTCAGCCAGAAAAGGGTGAAGAGCTGGTTCAGGGTTGAAGATTCAAGTATCTAGGTGTCTCGTTAATGAATTGGGGAAAGTGGTTAGATAGACCTACAGTGATGTGCTGGAAAAGAGCCAGTTGAGCTGGACTGAACCAACTGAGATGCTTCCTTGGTGAGGTTTTTGGGTAGTGTGCAAAAATGACGACACACTCTGGAAAAATCAACAGAAAGCATCTTTTGGCTGCATACCTTTGTACCACCCCAGAAGTAGGAGGTTTAGATATCTCTTTTAAATGCTGCTGCTCCCTACTCGCATAGACCCAAACACACAGTAGGACATGAATAAAGGGGCAGTATAAACGTATTTGTTAATTTATGCCCCTATAAACCTGTTTACGCACTTTAGTAGTATCCAATTCATTTCTGTGAAACCTTACTCTTTCAAACAATCACCTCTTAATCTAGGAGGTCATACCACCCAGCATCATAGGTTCATAGCATCTGATCTGCTTAGGAGGCCCCACACTGGGTG
The DNA here is from genome assembly GCF_056152115.1 of Neolamprologus brichardi. Lineage (NCBI taxonomy): Eukaryota > Metazoa > Chordata > Actinopteri > Cichliformes > Cichlidae > Neolamprologus > Neolamprologus brichardi. The sequence continues at coordinate 23,706,091 of NC_142106.1, read as the reverse complement.
TTAACGTGTGTGTGATGGGGTCATGTCCAGGGCTTGTGGGGGTGCAGAAAAAGCCTCTTAGAAATGCTAGAAAACACTTGGCGTGTACATGTGTGGGTGCTTATGGCCTTTTGACCCTCTGGGATTAAATCTGCGTGGAAAATCACCTTAAAGCTAATGTGTGTGTGTCCGTGTGTGAGTGTATCTCTGTGTGTGTAGGCTCTCAAATCTGTTTGTGTGCTTAAATGATCAAAACAGCTGATACAATATCCAATTTCAGGCTTTAAAATTCAGTTTTTGTTTGTCATTAAAAGCTGAGCGGGTTAATCCCACTTTACTTTTTAAATTAACCCAAAACAGTAGATTCAGAGTGGGAACAACATAGCTGGGATATTAAGCTCTGTCCACTTTTCTGCTCAGCATGCAGTACAATGCCCCTCTATTTTCTTCAGTTCCTTCTGAAGGCTTTATATAAACGATAAACGTAGCGAACATGATGCCATCCACACATTTTGGCCGTTACCATCTTGTTTATTTGAAACTGGAAAGTGAGCGTATTTGGACAACAGTGCAGTGCTGCGACATTAGCACTGATTTGAGGTTTGGCTAGTGAAAAACAGAGCAGACACTGGACCCGCTGCTTCTACAGCCCTGTCCAGTTAACCTCGAGTAACTGCTCGTTTCCTGGCATCTCCTCTGCACTCTTGAGACTGTGCAGGGAGACACAGGACACCTTCTTACAACAGCACGTAAAGTACTAGAGAAGCTGAATATCTGTGCAACCTGAATGGGCTTCAGGCGAACTCGTGCTACTAGTAGTGAAAAAGCCGCTAACAATAAGGAAAGTTGGAGGGGAAAATGGAAAGAGCAATGATGTGTGGCCACCATCTGCAAACCATTGTCTTTTTTGGAAGGATGTCCTGTCGTCGCCTTTCCAGTCATTGCTGTCACTTTTATTTGCACCAAAGCAACTAAAATGGATTCACAATGGCTTCTGCTTCCTAGTGTGGGACTGGTATGCCTGAACTTTAACCCTACTTAGTGTAGGTTTCACAGTCATGATCAAGCATTCCTTTCATTTTCTTTGAACAGTATAATTATTTCTTTCCACTTTAGAAACACTGTAGAATGTGAAAAATTGCGCTGTGATATCCTGACCTGAAGTGTAATGTCATTAAAGTTGGGCAGCAGCATCACTAGCCTGAGTCTGTATATAATCTAGTGGTCCTGACCTAACCAGCTCACCCTTTAATAAGCTTAGCGGACCCCATGTTAACGACCTAACCTGTAACAAGCTGATCCTTTAACAAAGTAAAGCAGATTGTGCTGCCCTGTGATGCGTCATGCTAACACGGAGCGAGACGGACAAATGAACACAACAGCACACTCAGAGCGTGTAGCCGAGCGGAAATACAACACGTGTGAAACACAGTGCTACTAAACCCCCTTTTTGTAATTTAGAAACATTTTATATAAATCTCACACGGGGGGCGCTGTGAGGCTGCTTTATGATGACCTTTGGACGACCTCATGTCTTGGGCACAGGAAGCGATATTCCTCTCTTCCTAGTGAGATCGATTCTCGTACCTGTGGCCAAATTCATAGCAGAGCCCTAAACGAGTTCAGTTTCATGATCATTAATATGCAAATTGTTGTCACCATCAATCTGTGGCCATGACTACTGTTCACAGAGAGTTGGGGACGGCTGCAAGCACAACACTGTAAGACGGTGAGAGATGCTCTCTTAAGGCCTCTCTCTGTTGTACCGTCTGCTTAGCAGGTGGTTGTTTCATCTCTCTGATAAACACTTTAATCACCCACATATTGTGAACACTACAACATCCACCATACCTGCTGCTAAACCGAAGCACGCTGTATACACTTAGGATGTCAACTTAGTTAGTTCTGGCCAACAACACCCAAACCTGCCAGAATCCCCAAGTTTTGTACATTTGTTTCTGTAGCAGTTTGATTATATTCAAACTTTTCATCTTTAAAAACTTTTTAAGAAAGCTTATCAATTTTACTCCTCACTTTCATTTTAAAACTTTACATTCTCTGCCTCTTCTTTTACTTAAATTCATTTTAAGTTATAATTTAATCACTGTCTGCTGTAGGACAGCACGATAATCGTTGTTAGCACAGTTTCATCACAGAAAGAAGGTCCTGGGTGTCTGAGTGGGTTGTCTCGTGGTACTCTGGTTTCCTCCCACAGTACAAAGACATGCAGTTAGTGAGATTAGGTTCACTGGTGAATCTAAAATGTAATCTTATGTGTGGAATGTGAGTGTGAATGACTGTACGTCTCTCTGTGTTAGGGTGTACTGATCTCAGCTGGGCTCCAGCCCCACAACCCTGACCTGGATAAACTGGATGGAAAATGGATGGATGGAGCACTGTTATAGTTATTTAGTTCTTTATATTTGCAGGTGAGATTTGCAGATTTCCTTAGTTGTGCTGAATGGCTCGATTCTCTGTTCTGGTGTTCCAATGCTGTAAAGTCTACAGTGTGTGTGTGTGTGTGTGTGTGTGTGTGTGTGTGTGTGTGTGTGTGTGTATTCATGTGTTTACTAACAGGCAGATTGGTGAAGACACTGAAGGTGCTCTTAAGAAAAGCAATCAGATCAATCAGGTAGTCGCTGGCAGCCAGATTCTCGCCTCCGGGCACCGCAGCCATCCAGTCGTAATCAGCCAGCTGCAGGAACTGGTCAATCTTTGCATTCAGGCTGGTGTAGATCTCCGCCTCTGCAGCGTGACGAGCATCCTGCAAGAGAAGATTGTAACCAACAGAGAATTTAAAAAAGCAGAAAAGAAAAAAAGGAAAAGTATCATAGAATTTACAAACTGGAGACACGTGCGTGTCTTCGTGTTGCAGACAGACAATGCATGGCACGATAAATAAATTGTGTGGAAAGGAGGAAAAAGAAAAGAAGAATGTGGGAATAAAGAAAAAGTAAAACAGCTGGGGAGAAAAGAGGAGACAGAGGAAGAAAGAGCAGCCTTACCTTAAAGGTGGAGGTGCCGTACAGCTTGGTAGCATTTACTGTGTCAGGAGGAACATTGGTTATGTTTGATATGAACTCCTCCAGGAAGTGGCAGCTCTGCTCCAGGTGAGTGGTGTTAATGATCACCTGCACCAACTACACAAACAGGACAAACATGTAGCCGGTCATCTTCGGATTCTTTCTCCTTTTGTTGCGTAGCCGATAGTTCTTTTTCCTCACATTTTTTCACAATGTGTCATCTTTTGCAAGTGGAACATATCGAAGAGTTCGACTTTTTTTTCCAGCATGTGGGCATTTTTCGATGAAATGGGCCGAGAGCTCGCCAAAGAGCCAAATATCAAACGCACCACCGAATTTAAAAGTATAATGTCTCCTGTGGACGGCGTGGGATACGTTTACCACGTTTACTGATATTTCTTAGGTTAAAAAGTACAAACGTTTACTTGATTTTTGGCTTTAATCGTGAATTTTTATGCGTTAATCAAATCCAAACTGCAATACGTGCAATGACAGGAGCAAACGGGTGTGCAAATGCATTCACATTCTGCAACAATCAGTCTAGTGACTTCCTCATAAGCCTTAATTTGAACAACAAATAGAGCTTTGTGATTCTTAGATGAACTTGTTTAATAAAGGATGCAGACGTGCTGAATTTTCCATAACACGTCGTCTTATCATTACATCCTGTCCCCGTGAATTAATGATGTTTGTGCTCTAGTGTAGCCGCTGAGCATGAAAATAAACAGCAACGGAAAGTGGAAAATATTAAATCATTACTTCACATCACATTCTGCAGCAATGGGACAACAATAACAGTGGGCCAAAAAGAGGAAATGTCTGTTTTTGGGAAAGTAAATGAGCTGGAAATGCTGAAATTCTGAGTAAGAGAACTACTCTGAAGTTGTGCAAGCGACTTTAGAGTAACGTGCTCACTCTGAGAGGGTTATTACAAGTGTCAGGGGTGACAAAGAAAACAACATAATAAAAGATAGAATCAAAAACATAAGACTTCACTTGTTTACTGGCTCACATCACTGCAAAAATCCACCATTCAGAGGCCATTATTGTAACACCTCAAAGTCTAATGAGCATTTGTTCAGCAGATCTCCATCTCTTCATAATTTCACTGTCATTACTGGCAATGTTATTTGTTCTCTCGACTAGAGCAGCTGTGCATGAGTCCCAGCTCAGAATAATCCTTGTTTATCTTATAGTGGGTCTTGGTGCAGCTCCTCTGTTCATCCTGTCTGACACAAGCTGCTTTAGCTCCTCTTACTTTGCAGACAGCACGGTGGGCCCCACTGCTGGGACCGAAACTATGTTCAGTGAATAGGGTTTTTCGACCCCACTGCACATGCTTCTGACTGCAATTCAACGTCATCCCTGTTTTTGTTGTTAGATACAGAAATAAAAGACAGAAATTGTTGAGGATGAAGTAAGTTTTTTTTTTAAGTTGTTAAAAGTTTCTTACTATGTGAAAGCCTGCTAGGAGTATTACTTGAAGCTCTGTTCTGAACCTCATTATAGAACAAAATAACTGGGTGTGCATCAGAAGTTAGTGAGGGTCACCTCTACCTGTGCAGCTACCCCTCAAAAAAAACCCAGAAACTACTGTAATGGTCGTTTCGTTTCTTCTAATTGGCTGCCGGCTCCAAACATATATTGCACAGTCTTTAGTCTACAATAAAAAGTGCTGTGAGGTGAATGTTGTTGTGATTTGACACTATATAAATAAACGTATTCTCTTGTTTGTCAAATTCAGGTAAAAAACTAAACAAAACACAAAAAAGAGATGGAAAGCGTCAAAATGCTCAACTTATGTCAACTTTAATTCTGCGTCTATGGTTTTTGGTCAGACGAAAATATTAAATCCAAAGTAGGAGAACAGAAACTCCCCACATCTTCCTCAGTTCAGAAAAATGTCTGACCTTTTGGAGTGACCATTGTGGTTTTATCTGTCCACTTTTTTTGGAAAAATACACACACACACACACACACACACACACACACACACACACACACACACACACACACACACACACACATTACCTCTGCCAGTCCGACATTCTTCTTCTTAATGGCGTACTGCAGACAGTGGCTAAGAGTTCTGGTCAACAGCAGATTTGTCGACTTGCGGATCATATCGTCCACCTCTGTGGAGCTGAGAAAAACACATACATAATAAATACATAAGCGAAGAGAACGGGAGAGAGTCTGTGACTGTGCAGAAGCGATTTCTTCCATTTCTTGCAGAGAGCTGCTACGCCCGAAAGCCAGTACAAACAGTTTAAGTGAATTTCTCTGTCTGCGACTCTCTCCATTTGGGAAAAAGTCTAAATGTCAGCCAACTCTAACAAGTACATTACCATGTTATGAGCTGTCAGGCTCATTAAAACTCTAACGCCATCCTAAATGCCCTGATAAGACTTCAGCTTTAAACTTGCCAACCAAAAACTGGTCATTTAGGACTCATGATTCCTAAATGTATGACCACAGAATATCACAGAAATCAAACTTCTTCCTCCAAATTCTTAAAATTCTTAAAACTTTAATAGTTGTAAAATTACCAGCTGTGCTCAGCCAGTGGACTTAACTCAAATTTCCTATTAAAACAAATGTTTGATGGCAGAAAAATCGGACCCACTTAACGAATCTCCGACACGCTATCAGCTTTGTTATGTTTGAAATGCGGGTGATGTTTGGTGAAGAAACCCAGACAATTTTCTGCACAATTTTGGGGGGTCCAGTAAAGTTTTTTATGGCAGGGTGTCTCTTTCTCTGGCCTCCTGTTTAATAACAACACGTTCCTGGAAACAACTACACAAAAAGTCGTGTGACTTCGGGCTCGGTGTGATAGACAAAAGGTTGCGGGTACAGACAGAAGAGAGGTCCATGAGAGACCAGAGGTAAAACCCACAGTATTAGATGATGATGCACGCTCTTGCAGGAAAAGGTCAGGGGAGGTCAAAAACGAGCCGCACAGGCACAGATAATCACTGTGAATGAAAGCAATCGCTTTCTCCCGCTGAGGGATGATGAACAATCTGTGTTTGTGTGTGTGTTTTAAATTCTGTGTTTGAATCCAGAGCCCTGTGGGCAACAAATACATTCCAACTGAATCAGTAAATTGTCTGTGCCTGGAATTCAACACACATGCACACCGAGTTGCCTGAGGGAGAGCGAAAGCTGGAATTCCAAACTCACTGCTTTTCCAAAAAAGCAGAGGAATCCTAAAAACGTTCCGACAATTCGGAGCAAAGGTTGCGGGGGGTGGTGGAGGAAGACAGAAAAAAAATTCCTGGAGCGGCAGAAGTGCCGAGTGGACAGAAATGGTGGAGAGTGGCAAAAAGTCAATGTATGCTGGTGAACTCACCGAAACACGTGCATACATATACAAATATAGACACACCGCAGAGCTGGGATTGAGTTTCATTGTATTTATGCTGCCATCAGTCACAATAAATGCACGGCGGTCTGCGCTGTCAAAGGGAAGCCAGAAGCCTTCAGATGAGGCGTGTTTACAGCACGCCCAGGAGGTATTTTCTAAAAATACACAGGCAGCAGCATCAGCGATGACAACACTGAAAAAAATGAACGCAGTCAGCAGTGAAAACAGCGACGGGCTGAATACACACAAAACACTGTGGACGTTCAAACGTGTGGCAGTAAGTAACTGCCACGTAGCACTCACTACATTTAATAAAAGAATCAACTGTGGTAACCAATTTGCCAGCCAAGTAAACTCTGCTCTCCCTCTGTGTGTCTTTCTGCTGACGTGTGTGTGTGTGTGTGTGTGTGTGTGTGTGTGTGTGTGTGTGTGTGTGTGTGTATAACCGCCACCAGCGTGCGTCTCGCAAACTACGATGGCAAACTAAAAGCATTCCAGTCGTGCTTCACTGGCTCCCCAGCACAGCTCTCTGGATCATCCGTCACTGAATCAGCAGATTTCATACCACATTACGTCCCAGCAGCTCGCAAAGCAACCGAAAATGATGCTGAGAAACAGAAAAGCTGCTATGATGTCACCGAGAGCAAAAAGCACACAACCGATATGAAAGTCTGATGAGCTTCTCTGCTTATTAGGTCTCTGCGTATTAAAAGTTGCAACTGTCTGCTCAGGGAGTTGCAACTTTTTTGACATCCAGTGTTGCGTTTACAGCTACACTACATAGGTCACATGTTTCTGTTTTACAAAACCAACCAATGTGAACATCAACCAAAACCAGCATTTCCTTATCTTTTCATACAGCACTTATATATTGATGAGGTATTCTGGTTCATAAACAGAGGGTGCTATCTGCAGAGGTGCAGGTGCGTTTGACACATAAGGTTTTATGCTCTGTATATCGATCCGTCTGTCCATTCAGCAGGCACTGCAGGGGTTTGGTGCCTTGTGCACTAGACACATGGCCCTGGCAGGCAGAACAGTAGTTGCCAAGAATTTGAAAATAACTACCTTGCTTATATTTTGTATTTATATTCTATACTTTATCTACTGGTGCACATACCTGCTCAGAGATTGCACATATAAATTATTAGTACAACAAACAAAAGAATGAATGAAGAGACAAACGATTATTAAAGGTCATGAACTGACTCTACAATATATATAAAGAATGTGCTAACTTTCTGCCTACAACTCCTTTAAATCAGTCTCATGCTGAGATTTAGGCCAATAACTACTCATAACTAAATCCTAGTTGGGTTACTAACATTGTAACATAAAAAAATGTGACAAAGTTCCATAGAGAGGCTTAATTCTCCCCCACCTAAAGATAAAAGCCAATTATAGCTTGTAACAGCTTGAAGATTGTAGTCTTCTGACATTCACAGTTAATCGCAAATGAAAATCTGCAGGTTATCTGACGACAGTGTTGGGTAAGTTACTTTAAAAAAGTAATTAATTACTAATTACTTAATCAATATTGTATTTAAAATACTTAACTAATTACTGTGTCTGAAAAGTAACTTAATTACTCAATAAGTAATTTAACTAAATACTTCTTAAAATCCCTATAAACCTTGAGTGGACAAACAATAGAAATTAAACTCTTTAAATAATTTTTTTTTTTTTTTTTTAAAGACGGAGACTCTAGAGGACGCAGCGGTAGCATCTCTTCCACAACGTAGCCTGCAATCGTTTTTTTAAGCTCACCTTCAGACGCTTTCTGTGCTGCTGAAGTAAAATCACATTTTGCTTGCTTAGCAGGAGTTGCCGCAGTTTTATCCAGGGACGATGAACAAGTATCAGTCAGAAGTGTTTGTCTATGCTCTCGTGTCAGGCGCTTCAGTAGATTACTCATGCTATTAACAGCAGCCGATAGTTTTTACATATTACTGTAATGTTCTTGTCTGCTTGTTTCAGAAAGGTGAAGAGACGGGAATATGTCCATTTCATAAAACAGCCATCTTCCTTTAGAAGATAAATTATTGAAATTAAATAATGATATTCAGCGAGTTTAATTATTTTACAATGTAACGCAAGTACATTGTAAGTAACTGTAATTAAAATACCTAAAAATGAACAGTAATCATTTACTCTACTTTTTTAGTGGAAAAGTAATTTAATTACATTAACGCGTTACTTAATAATGCGTTACACCCAACACTGTCTGACGATATATTACAACTGCTTTCTTTATAATTTCTTTAATGTAACAAACAAGATGGATCTTTTCCATGCTGAAATGCTATCTGGCGATTCATCACTAGGAATTACATCTAGCGTCACTTAGATGAATTTGATTAATTTCTTCTTGCAGACCTCTACAATTTAGAAAGATTTCCATATAACACCTCTAATTGTTCTCTAATGCTGTGTTACTTCCCACGATCCATTTCACGGACTTGGTGCAGGTCTATCCAATTGCATCCAGAAACATTGTGTACATTGTCTACATCTGTTGTTAACACCCCCTGGAAATCAAAAATGGGTTGAGGCAATCCAGACTATATGCATTCACACATTTGTCATGGTAAACGTCCAACTGACCGATGTCAAAGAGCTACTCAGCTCTCCCAGTCTCAAACATAAGCATGTGCTCATGCCTGTTGTTATCGTGCCAGCACTGCTCTGGAAATATTACCACTCTGACGTCCACAGCGGCTTAAGTGTTTGCAATCAAATACCTGCCTGTGAACAAGACTGACATCTACAGCTTAATTTTGAATCACTTGATTGTATTTGTGGGGAAAATGTGGCCAATAAGTGTTGACATTTTCATCTACAATCGCCTCTGTTTTCTTTCCAGTCTTTACCTCAAATGGGCTGGCTGAGCATGCATGCCATTTCTTAGCAAAACACTCGGTCATATTCACAGTTTGACAGATTCACACCCACAGTCTTCTTCCACTGGACCGGCTCATGGGCATCTGTGTGGCAGCAGTTCTCATTTTCACCTTCCAGACTGTTCTCCAACTGGTTCATCATGAGCTCCACCATCCTCTGGCTAACAGCTCCCGCCGATCTACCTCTAGGCTACAGGTTGATGTCTTTCGCACATATTTTCATGCCAACATCACCTCATCTCCTTCTCCTCCAAAAACGTCACAAACTTGCACAACCTTCATCACTCAGCCTCCTGCCAGTCCAACACTCAGGTCTTTGTCAGGCCTATAATTATGTCTTAGTTGTCTGCTTTAGCTACCTTGGCACGATAGACTATGCAATCATTTCCAAACAGAATATAAATAATAGAATTTCTGAGGTAGTACTGCAATAGTTCAAAAAACAGCCTCCTATACACGTATCATCCAAGGGTCTGACATGTTCAATCCAAAGTGTTTTTTGAGTTCGACAGACATCCAGACAAAAAAAAAAAAAAAGCCTCTTTGCACCTGATATTACCTGAACAGGCATAATGAACTCATATCTAATAGTGAACGCGAAGAACTTTGGATAAACTGATAAATGGGATTATTAATAACTTGCAGAACTACACCTAAAAAGAACAGCTGCTCCAAATAAATTAGTTCTTAGAGCTTATCATACTTATCTTTGAACACGAATATAATTGTTTTGTGCACGCAAGTCCACTGATACGTGAAAAAATACAGAGTAATGCCAGAGAAAATGCTTTCCAACTTAAGATCTCTTAAACACAGACACCAACTGGGAAGACAAAGTAAAAAAAAAAAAAAAAAAAGAATAGTGACAGAGCTAAGACCATCATTTTTTTAATGAATGCTGCAGTGAACAGATGCTGCAGATGTGGGATGGAAGATATGACGAAGAGGGGAGAAGGTGATGCAAGAGCTTGAAAATCAGCACCAGTATGACATCAGTCTGTATTTGAGCCATTGGAAAGGCAGGTTTGTCTTTTACTAGATGCTTTGATAACACAGATTGAGTAGTTACGATTTACTAGTTAGTTCTTTTTTTTTTTTTTTTTTTTTTTTTTTTTCTTCCCGCCTGTCCCATTTGGTTCTTTAGCCGTCAGAATTGTTGTCTGAAGACCAACAAGGATACCCAATGGATTTATTTTGCCAAATGGATCATCATGGCATTGCCGTATTGGTCCATTTGATCGACCTTTGTTTTTATTATTTATTTTATTTTCAGTTGTTACAGACGGGACAGACATGAGTGAGGGATAGGAAAGGGAGAAAAAAAGAGGAAGGAAAAGAAAAACAAAAGGGGAGAGGGACAGTGAGAAAGGGGGGAAGAAAAAATATCTCCGGGATCACCTGTTGAGAGAAAAAGAATAGAAAACAAGCAAAAAAACAAAACAAAGCAACATACTATACACAACACCATCGCATTAATCTAGCTAAGTGTAAACAGCAGTAAACACTAAATATTGAATGTTGTTGTGCAGCACGCAGGACAGACAGCGCACAATGTGCTTTGAAGTAGCAGCCAAGAAAGGTGTGATTTAAGTCTACGAACAGTGAACACCCATGTGCACACCTGTGTGGATCGGCGCGCTTGTATTCAAATAGTTTCCCCATGTAATGGTCTGCTAGAGGATGTAGAGAGCCATAGCCCTGTCCCCCAGGGCATGAAGCAGGCATGGAGGAGATCTAGGCCCCAGACATCCAGAGGCCCCAGAGTGCAAGAGCCCAAGGAGGACCACCGGAGGGGCATCCGTGCCACCTTCATGGGAAGGGCTGAGGATCCCCAGACGAGGGGTCACCCAGTAGCCACCGGGCAGAAGCTAGAGGGGGCTGCACCGGCGTGCCCGCCGGCTCCGCCGGCAGCCAGCTGTGCCAGAGTGAACCGAGCCGCAGGCACAGAGGCCGGAGGCCCGAGGGCCCCCCGCGCCCCGGAAGAGGCCTGACCGAGCAGCAGGCGTTACTAGTTAGTTCTAAAGTCAACAGTGCTAGAAAACTCTGCAAAATACTGGCAACAGCAACTAGGACTCCTCACCCTCCTACCAGATGGTATCCTAAGTGACTTCCTTCTCAAGTAATTGCATACACAAGATTTTCAAATGACAAGTGAACTGACCTTAAGGTCAAGGTCACTGAGATTCAAACAGAGATTTTTAGTAGATATCAATTTGAAAGCACCGATATATGTCCACACCTAACACACCGATAAGTTTGACCATCTCAGCCAGGGCTTATAGAGAGCTGACTGGTCCATAACAGCTGTGGCTTTTGAACAGTAGGCAACATATTTTCCATCTTGGGGAATCATCAAGATTTGTTTTTGGCAAATGTGAGATGAACCTTTGTATTATTTTGGTTTGACAGTGGGTTTGTCCTTGAAACTCTTCCATGGATGCCATTTTTGCTTAACTATTTCAATGTACTAATGTGCAATGTTTTTTTGTTTTCTTTTACAACATCCTGGATAAGTCGTCGATGTTTTCTTGGAGTAATTTTGGAAGCCCATTCACTCCTGGGAAGGTTCACAACTGTTCAACTTTTCTCCATTTGTGGATAATTAATTAAAACAAAGCTCAGCTCTTTGCTGAATAATCTAAAACTCTAAGTGTAATAAATATGCAAATATATATATTTATTCAGGGGTAAATACTTTTTCACAGCAAATGAACATGTTCGAATTCCTGGAATGCATAGATTTTTGAACTAGTAGGTAATGGTTCCCATGCAAGTCAAATAAATATGTCATGACCTCAATTTGTTAGTCAGAACAGTCAGTATAGCTCAGTTGTCACCTCCAGGTTTTATAAAACATGAAAAAAAATGATGGTGATTGGCAAAATGTTCAAATTGTAGCTTAAAAGAGGTAGTTTCCATAATAGTGAGTAACATCACAGTGGGTAGATCCAGTTATTATTTAAAGTCTATTGTGCGGAAATGCAGAACTATTGGTTAAATGTTTTGATATTTGAACTTGGACCAAAGTGGTGGCTTTATCAACCCCAAGGCTAAAAATGTCATCCTTTTAGCTACTATGCCAGCTTGCCTGAAACACACAAGTCTAGAACAACAGGAGAAGACAAGCACACATGGAGGCACTAAAGTACACTTGCGCATATGCATGCAAGTGTACCCACTTTCCACCAAATTATAAAAGTGAACAGAGGTTACGGTCAGAGGTCGGAGTGTGGGGGGTGCTTGGGATCAGTGACCAAAATCCTGCACCATCATCCCGTCTGCTTCCGGATCTGTGTATCCATGTATATGTCTGTTTGAAACAGGCAGGAAGGCATGCCACTGCAGTAACCAGATAGCAGGGTGTGCACGACCATAAAATAAAATCCAGCCAGGTCAAACAGTGGAGTCATTACTCTGATTGAGAAGAGCGATTAGTGCTGTCTGGTCAGCAAGAGACCAGAAAGAAACTTTTACTTGAAAAACATCTGTCGGGAACATTTTGACAGGTTCAGACACAAGAGTCCAGACGCGCACACAGAATCGTTTCAACTGTCCAATAACTCTGACCAAAGCAGACTGTATTTGTAGGAACGAGTCCTCAACAAATACAGAAGACTACTACTTCTACTATTTGTGCTCCAGTGAATTCTGCTCATGCTTTCAATTTTTAGCATTTCAGAGAGTTCATATGCTCTAGAAAGTGCCAGAGACACAGGCTTCTTCAGCTTGATTCATTTTCACACAGATCTGTGGCAAAGATGGTGACTAAACTGTCTCTAACACAAACACAAAACTATTCTGCTTTTCTAAACCGATGACTTTAATTAGATGCCTTGGACTTTCTTTTTTCTTTTTCCCCATCCCCAATCATCCCTGCTCCTGCCGTCGTCTCCTTTTTTCCCCCGGTCACGGATCAATGGCACCTCCCCAATTCCCAGCCCCCAGGGAGAATCAACTGATGCACACATACGCACAAGGAGCAACTAAACATTCGTAGAGCTTCGTCTACAGAAGCGGACAAGAGCACAGAAATATTAAAGCTATAAGACTCAAAGAGTTACAGGTACAAATAAAAAATGTTATTCATTTGGAACGCACAACGCAAATCGGAACATGACTCTAATAATGTGTTTCAAATTGAAGGACCCAGAGTCCGTGTTATTCTGGAAGTGAATGTTCAGTTCTTTGTTCTGCTTTTTCAAGCTCAAAGTGAGGATCTTTAGCTTTTACATTAAGCGGGAAATTTGTTGTGTGTGTGTTTGTGTGTCTGTCTGGCTGAGGCCCAGGCCTGCTGAATCCCTCTGGACAGCGGAAGTTGTTTCCTGATTGCTCCTCTTCTCAGTAGAAAAGTAGCTGCATTGTTTTAGTTAATTCTTCCATCAACCATAACCCACACACACGCTTACCATTTAACCTTTTCAGAACAGAAGCTGCATTTGATTGCAGAGTTGTGGTCCTGTGTGTGCGTGTGTGTGTGAGCATGCTGTATCCCACTTGATCCCACTTAATGAGACAAAAACCCCTGGTCAGAATGGAAAGAACCAATCAACCAAACGGCGTCTGCTGTCTGCTGAGTGTTTGTGTGTGCGTGTCAGTGGGGATGAATGGGAGAAGGTGTGCAGGCATTAAAGTTTGTGGTCAATCTGAATCGTTTGAGCTGCAACAATTGATCCTGACCTGGTGAAAATATTTGCCTGAATAAAAAAAAATATAAATATGAATAATTGCTCACACAAAACCCCATTTCAATGACTTTTGAACGATTTTTTATAAGTACTACAGACTACAGATAGTTACCCAACTAAATGGTAGAGACTGATGAGTCCGCATCAGTGTGCAGTCATTGCAAATGCAGATTTTGTTATTACTAAAGACAGCTAATACAATCAGCTCTCATCTAAATCTTTTACTGTAAATGATTTTTGTGAGGTGATCAGAGATGACATTTTGTAGGTGAAGTGATGAGTTTCTGGACATTTATGCTTCAGTAGGAAATTTGCACAGTAGCTACCCTGTAAGCACGATCTCCCCTGAAACACTGGGCTATAAGCTGCACCTTCCTAGAAATGTAACTACAACTTGGGTGGACGCAGCTCCCAACAATCCCAACTACATTTTCCCCAGAGTTTTGGAATTTTTCAGTCAGAGAATAACAATCATCTCCTCAACATGAGGAATAAGAATCATAGCATCAATATAAGGACTCACAAACAGCAGCAAATTCCTGGGGTGAGATTTTTGAAACGATCAGAACGGACGTGAGTGAATGAAAAAAGAAGTGGAATACCTAAATATGATTGCCCCCAGGGAACAAAATAAACCACAGCAAAGAGCAATGGGGGGTGGGGGGTGGGGGGGTGGGGGGGTAGGGGGGAGCCTAGCATTCTGTTTGTTTCTATTGTTTCTATTCGTCTAAAGTCTGAATCAAGCTCAAATCAGACCTTAGCGACTGAACAGCTTCCATCTATTTTTCCATATATTTTTTGAGCTTCTCTTACAGAGTGAATAATGTGGGGAGTAAACTATTTAAATGAATCACAAAGACATCATTTGATAAGACAATAAATTCTTCTTCTTTTGTGCTACCAGGAATGTATAACTATTTGGAATGATGTGGGAGATGATCAGAGCGTAACTGGCACTAGTGGATATGAAAATGCTGTGAGCGTGAGGTTTAACACAGAGACCTGCATATTTATCCATTTCATTTGTATTTCCTTTCCTTTTGGGAAGCTTCATTATAGCATCAGATCTATTAGACAATACTGTGCGCAAAAGTCTTGAACAACACCTCATTTCTTTATTTTGTGCCAAACAGGGAAAAACGGCTGCACTATGCCAAATTACACAAGAACATTAGTGGCAACAGGTCTTACAGAGGGATGAATTCAAACTTGGGCCAACATTATTGAAGCAATGTGGGATCATCTTGACAAATAACAGACCAAAAGTCAGCCAACATCCAAAGAAGAACTTTGAATATCCTTCAAGTAGTCTGGAGAACTACTTAAAGACATCACAGGAAAGCTAAGAGAGTTCAGGCTTTATTGAAGAATAAAAGGTGGCCGTACTAAATATTGACTTTCAAGCTCTTCTCAAATATATACAATTGAGACGTGCGCAATACTTTTGCATAGTAATGTACATTTAAATGTGTACCAACACAGATTTATTGAAGTGACTCATATCTGGAGCTACAATCCTTTCTGAATCTTGTAAACCACGACTGTCACTGAATGCATTTCACTGTTTGCTTGCTGCCCACAGAAAAATCAGATTCAAGGTGAGCAGAACAAATCTATTCACCTTCAGCTGGCTGTCCTTAATCAGTGTTGCCATGCTGTTTATAGAAGCATCTGTAAAATCAAAAGCACTAAACTCTGACACCAGGACTGTCAATGGCAGAGGAGTGTATGCATGCTAGGGGTGGGGGAAAAAATCGATACTGTGTAGTATCGTGATATTTTGTTTGCTAATAATGTATCGATACAGGGACAGCAGAAATCGATATTTTGTTACAAAAAAGGTTTTTGTGCTCTGACTTCAGAGCATGTTGATACTTTTTCTGAGCAAGAATCCTGACATTCCTTCACTGTCCAAATGTGTTTAACTTTTTTTTGGCAGCAATAAACATGACAGTTTACTTATTTTAATTTAAGACATGTTTTATTTTAATTAAGTTTAAAACTTTTTTATTTATTGTAAAATTATATTTTGTTTTTATTTACTTTCAAATTCTTCAGTTGCTGAAGGGGCTGCATAGTTTTCATAAACTGCATAGTTCAGAATAGCTATAATTGTACCAGATGGTTGCGTTCAGTTAAGTTGGACTAGACTGTAATACAAACCGTTCAGTTTGTCAACAATAAAACTGATTGAAATGAGAGAAAGACTGAGTGTGAGACTTTGATATTAGATAAAATGAATATTGATAAATTTTACCTTTATGTACAGAATCTGAATATCGCAAAATATTTTAAAAAATTGCAATAATATCGTATCGTGGGATGTATGGTGATTCCCACCTCTAATGCATGCAGCGCATGTACCTGAGATGAAGGTCCTCAGAGTATTTCAGACAAGCGTAGATGAACTCTTTTAGCTGGCAGTAGACTTTTGGCACAAACTCTGAGAAGGGAAGCTTCTTTGGGAAGGGAAGCTGGAGGAAATGGGGTGAAAAATAAGAGATTAAGTGAGATTTTACTCAAACTTTAATTCACATACTGCACAAAAGCTAACTTGTGCAAGTTCAAGCATAGATGTAGTTTTTTTCTTGAGAGTTCCTAAAGGGAAGAAGCTTTTGCATCGAAGAAATTAAACTAACATGACTGCAAGAAGCAACATGCAGCACTTTTCCTGGTATATTTTCTCTTTTTGCACACTTTTATATCATCTATGTTCTCTACCTTTTCCAGTTCGGGGTCTTGAAAGGGACACTGGGAAGTGTATTGTCTGTACTCCTCCTCCGTTGAGACTGGGATTGGACTGTAGTTGTCCTGGTCTATCACCTGCCTGCAGAGGGCAAAGAAACAAATAAATCAAAGGTAAATAACTTCCCATCTTCTCCAAAGAGGTCAACACACACCCACACCCACAGAGGATACATATAAACAATCATCCCATTGGGGGTCGTTTTAATTCTTGAGGTTTTCTTACCACCCTGCCCTCTTTCACCACCCCCGCGTCTTTTTGGCACTCCAGAGTTCGGACGTTCCAGCGTTCCATGGAGAGGCCGTGAACCGGAGCGCGCTCACTCCCTCTCCCCAACAATACAACACAAAATTCCTGTGGCTTCCACGATGTGTGTGTGTGTGTGAAAGAGAAAGATGGAGGAAGGAGAGAGGGAGTGTGTGTTTGTTTGTCCGTTCTCACTGCTGCAAGTCCCACTGGTGTCATTGGACAAAAGCGGTGCTGAAACAATGGCACGTTTAGCCCGAATACAAACACGCACTCTCACACTCAGAGTTTTGTAGGGGGTAGTACCCATTGAAGGGCAGAGAATGTTCCGGACGTTGTTTTAAAACACTTCCTCCCTCTGGCTGGTTGTAAAACTTCAAAACCAGGACGTTTCCCACAGACATGCGCTGCTGCACAAATATGTGTGTGTGTGTGTACGAGCTTCATGACCTTATCGTTAGAGAGGTGAAGGTCAGTGTGGCACACACTGGAGTATTTAGAACCCAGCTACTGAAAAACAGCTATCAGGAGAGCGTGGAAACAAAACGTTCGCTACCTGAAGGTGACATTCCATCTCTTGAGTAAGATTTCTCCGTACTGCTCCCTCATCTCCAGCAGCATGTCAAACAGCTGAGACACAGGGAAACCGTAACCCTGCAGAAGGGAAAGAAGAGCAGCTGCATGTGAAACCATGGTAAATGGTCTGGTTCTTATATGGCACTTTTCTGCTCTGAGCACTCAAATGGTTAACACAACTTGCCTCATTCACCCACTCACATCCATTTACACACTGTTTTTTTCACATAAGTGCTTCTATCTAACATTCACACACATTCATACTCCGATGGATGCATCGGAGAGCAATTTTGAGGTTAGTATCTTGTCCAAGGATATTTCCACGGAGATTGGAGCAGACAGACAAGCCCAAATATTCATGCCTCCACCACTGTGCTCGACAGTATGAGGTGTTTATGCTGATATGCTGTGTTTGGGTTTCTCCAGATGTGGCACATGTGGTTTGCTAAGATGCAACTTTGCAAACTTAAGCTGTGCTGTTCTTTTTAGAGGGAAGTGGCTTTGTTCTGGCAAACCTTCTAAGCAAGCCATACTTGTTTAGTCTTTTTGTAACTGCACTGTTATGAGCTAACTGAGGCTTGTAAAGTCTAAGCTGCAGCTCTTGGGTTTTTTGCAGTTTCTCTGCGCATTAAACGATCTGACCTTGGGGTGTTTTTACTGGGACATGTTCCTGGGAAGATTGTGACAGCACATAGCTGGCTAACATGGCTGCTGTCTGACAAGACTTCGGTCTAGGAGGATTTTACGTTGATACAGGTGGATGAGATTAAACACATAATTATTTGATTTTTCAAAACAATATTTTGCATCAAATGTCTGAAATGTCAAAATAAAGACTGATGGAAGGACCAATTAAAATGAGGTTGGAAACCAACATGCCTTCAACATAAGACTGAGAGTGTGGTATAAAGAAAACCCATGGTATAGTTTCCTCTCTGCTGGAAGAAATACAGAAGAATTCCAAAAAATAATGATAAAATAAAACAGAAACGCCCTCAAACATAAACAATGAGTAGAAATTTAGCCATTCAGCAGCACTTCATCTCTGTACATGAATGACTTTTGGACATCGAACCACACATTCATCATTCCCTGCCTTTAATGTGCCTCACTCTTCTCTGAATGTTTCTCCCATCCGGTTTTCACCCACATCCCCTCTATCTCCCCTTCATCCTCTCATACATCACACTCAATCCATCCAGGCTAGTTCATAAATACAGCCAGAAAATAAATGGATGGAGCGCAAACTGACAGCACATGATTAAGGTCCATTTCTAAAAACGGACGAATTAAGGCAGAAAGTCTCTTTTTTTAAGAGACTGGCAGCAGTCTGTTTTTTAAAAACTACAAAACATGCTTTGAACAACAATCACGGGCCTCTGGGGTCAAATATCTTAGGAGACATGTGCCAAGATAACTGAACAAGAAGTACAAAAACACAACAGCATTTCATATAGCGTGATGCGAAAGGGAACGAGAGGATTTCCTTCCTTTCGAAGTGAAATATTAGGAATTAATCACACACATACCTGCAGAGTATCAGCAAACAGGACAATGAGGTTCTTCAGATCCAGCACCAGGTCAGGGTCGTCACAGTATGACTAAGGAAACAGGAGGGAGGGGTGTGTCTGTGTCATTTCAGACTTTTGTGGAAACATGCATTTCGTATTTAATGAGTGTGTGTGATTCGCCTCACAGAGTGCGTCCTCAGGGCAGCGACTATTTTGGACAGCGCCAACTCCCAGAGCTCCTCTACGTATGCTCTGTTGACCAAACCCTGTGTGGTGTGCAGGACGTGATCCTCCACAACAAAGAAGCTGCAAGCGAGGAGAACAGAGAGACAGATGGAATTACTTAGGCAGTTTGGTAAATATACCTAATCACGCTCCTGCCAAAAGTAAGACGAGGAGAACAATACGACTCCTGCTGGAGCCAGGACATGGTTAGCTTAGCTTTGCATAAATACTGAGTGCCGGGCTATGTCCAAATCCACCTAGCTCACTGAAGCGCACTAATTTGCATGTTATATTACAGTTCAATATGCACAAAAACCAGGAGGTTAGGTGCCAGACTGTTTCTACCATTACCATCCAAGAAATAGCTTGGCCTGAAACCTCCAGCGCAACAGCAAATTGTCCTTGTTACACTTCAGATTTCGTACAAATTAAATAAATGAGATATAACTTGAAAAATATTTGAGTAGGAGTGTTTCCTGGATTCAAATTGGATTCGTCTTAGGTGCACTTTGGAAGGGATATACAAACAGATTTAAAGGGACAGTCCACCCGTAAATCAGATTCACATATTTGGCAGAATACTGAGCTGCAGTGACATTTATCCTTTAGACTGTTCTGGAGTTGGCTGCCCAGTTTCTGATATATGTGCTGTAGAGAAGTTTGCCTCCTCTTGAATGTTACAGAACTGAATTGTGCTTTCTGTTTAGTCCCCTACGCACCACAAAAAACTAAAAAAAGACCCAAAACCTTAGCAGCAATGTCACAAATCAAAGCCAGTGATACAAAACCTTCCACAGACGTTGTTCTAATCCCTTTTGTGCAGGAGCTACTTTCCTTCTGTTCAACTAGACCTGAAAACCAGTGGAAACGTGCAACTGGCAAAACATTGAAGCAGCTGACGGGAGATGCCACTAATGTTTACGTGCCATTTCTTACAGATTTTGTTGCGGTAAATCAAATATGACAGTTAAAAGTTGACTTGTTACTATTCAGAACAAGGTCTTTAGAAAGAAGACTAAACACGAAACATGTTCAGCCTGGTCAAGATGCTGCGTCTATGGAGACACAAGATTTTAAATGTCACATGGAGTAAAGTCAGTTTCATCAACTCCCTCCAATTAGGACAAGCTGGTTCATCAGGTGGCAACACATCTCACTGTATGGAAGTCTTCCCAATACCTGTTTAATTATTTAGCCAACCAATAAAGTTCAAAGGTTACATGGATATTACTGGTGTAAGCTCTAAGATGTCACCAAAACTCATAATGAAATTCTAGTACTAGTTTCTTTTGATAAGGTATACAGCAATTCTCTTCGGACGGAATACGGCAGCACACGGTGTTCTAGGTTATCCTGTAGACGGCGAAGACAATGACGACGGAAAAAGATGAAGAAAAAAAAAGAAACAAGACAAGGACGAGTTAAGCAGCTGGAGACTAAGCAGATGGGAAAAAAAGACCAAGAAGACAACAAAAATAAAGAAGAAGGCAAGAAAAAAACTACTTGTGGAAGACTGCAACAAGTCCAGCTGTGTGTTAGCTGTATTCTGACTCATTGGTAAGAAGGACCAAGTAGGCTTTGGAACTATTTTGTCTTGGAGGATCAAGTGATACTGATTCTAATACTGCCTCTTGCAAATATAACAGTACTGTCATGTTTTCCGGACCAAGGTTAGAAATACTTTCACATAAGCGAAGCAGTTAAAAGACCAGGATCTAGATTAGGTTTCAGTTTATTAATCCATCTGCTGCTCTTGACAATAACTGTATTTTCCATCATGTCAAACAGAGAAATGTGAAATCTGGTTTTCATAAAAATAAAGCTGCTGATCTTTTCTATGACAAATGATTTTCTTTGGTTCATCTTTCTCTTTATGATCCATTTTTTTTCTACAAGATGTTTTTGTGGGAAACAATCCTTAAAATCAGCTGCAAAGTGAATTAAAAATAATTAGGCAATAGGAACGCAAATGAAAACATGTTTCTGGACTGCAGAGGAAGGGACTGTTCAGAGATATCACCAATCTCAAATAAAAGAAAAACACTTGTGTGGCTTATTTTTACCCTGGGATTACTTTGGGATGGTTTGAGTCAATTCTGACAACTCTTCCAGAAGAGCTGCCATGTTTCTCTGATTTAAAATG
This sequence comes from Neolamprologus brichardi, assembly GCF_056152115.1. Lineage (NCBI taxonomy): Eukaryota > Metazoa > Chordata > Actinopteri > Cichliformes > Cichlidae > Neolamprologus > Neolamprologus brichardi. The sequence continues at coordinate 23,684,687 of NC_142106.1, read as the reverse complement.
ATTTGCAAGTGCAAATGACAGCCAGGCAAACGGCGCATTCGCCCAGCCAGGCGTGCGAGGATGCTGATATCTGAGCACAGCAACAAACCCGTCAGTCACACGTTGTGCTGCTGTCTTGAAATGATGCCTGTGTGAAACGGATCAAATCGCCTGCAAAGTGACTTTGGTTTACATCCACTGACAACACGTCTAACTCAAACCAGTGCCCACCGAGCCTTGCCAGGCCACAATGAGCCGCACTGTGGTCGGATCAGTGGCCCGGCTATGCATGGTTACTTTTCTCTTTGCTATTACTGAAGGGAATAAATATGATGAGATTCACTCTTCAACAGATTTTTACTTTTTCCAGCTTTTTCTTCATGTAAGAAACTAAAAGATTTTTTTATGGAAGACCGAGCAGCATCTTCTACCTGTTTTGTACCACAGCGGAACAAAGCACAAATTTCCCTAGAAATTCAACTCATTGAGAAAGAATAACTGTAACTTAAAAAAATGTTGATATGTTGATACAGAACAGCTTCATATTTGAGAAGCTTTGGTTTTCATTTGATTTACATATATGTTGGATTTATGCTTTAAAAGCATCAACCAGAAAACACTTTGGTACAAATTCTGATTTTAAATGTACCACATCCATGAAAGTGATTTAACCTGATTTAGACACGCAATTATTAGGTCAATCCAATTTACATATTAGATTTTTTTTTAATCCCGTCCTATGGACAACTTTCTCCAAGGATCTATCTCTGCAGACTAACATTAAGCCAGGGCCAAACTGTTCATACTGAATGAGGTTGCAGGTCGCTTAACATTTGCTATGGTGTCTCCACATCTAACACACATGCTCAGTGTGAACCTGTTTGGATCTGTGAAGAGAACCTGCCAATTCTGAAGTTCATCAGTGACCTGCAAAGATCCCACTCAATGACTTGAGGACCCTCATGGAGTCCAATTATGAAAGTTTGGTGAGACACATGAACGTGAGTAGCACTGGAGGTTATTCTGCTGTACAGTTGTAAAGCTGTTCCTCCTTCCATGAAGGAGAAGATGATGCTGCAGCTGCTGGTATAAGCCCTTTTAAGCTCTACTCATGTAACTGCCCATCTACTGGTATCTCCTCCACACCTGAGACTGTGCTAGCAGAGACAGCAAACCTGTTGGCATGGAAGCATGTGCAACCTGTATGCCCTCCTGGTAGCAACTCGTGGTAGCAGCAGGGAGAAGGACACTAATACCAAACCCAAGATAAGAAGATAAGGACAGTGACTGTCCACCACCTGCAGTCCATTTTCTAGAGGATTGTCCTGTTGTTACTTCTCCAGAGCAACTCTGTCACTTTGATTTGCTCCAAAGAAGCAAAAAATTGCCTCACCATACTTCAAACTTCTTAACAGGACACACTGATATCGCTGAATTTTAATTTAAGTTATTGTTGCACTCTGATGATTGGGTGTTGCATTCATTTTTTTGAATAGCGTACATACGTTTTTATTAGTTGACCCATTTTTTAACTTACAACTGAGTTCATTACATTAATATATATTTCTCTGTTTGCTTATTCATTGGCTCATCAGTGGACGGTATCATTTTCAAATGGATGAGCCGAGCGCCTCTGCTATGAGTGATGAATGAGTGTCTCCTGGAGGCAGCCATTTATATTGTGAGAAATCTTCAGTTAGTAAGTTGGAAGACAAACATGGCGTGATGAAGATTTTTAAAAATAAACTTTGATGTAATTTAATGCATCCATTTAATCTTTTTTTGTTGTTGTTATTTTGGCAGTTTCAGCCCCCATAAGTTTCCCCATATAAACACGCACAGTTACTAATTAAACATATAGAATAACTCTGGTTTTGTGGGCATGCACAACTATTACATAAAAATATAAATGCAGATATTAAAGGAAGCCTTAGTTGGAGTTATTTTGAAGTGTTTAATGTCAACAGAGAGAGCAGATGAAAGAATATTTGGGTGGGAGACATGGATGAAGAAGCACTAGTGGATAACAGACAAAGGATGGCACTTTCCAGCACTTCAGATGGGAATAACAGACCTGAGGGTGAGTGCATGAGCCTGAGCTGATGTCCAGTGTTTATAGAAGCGTCTGCTCCAGCAAGACAGACAGAAGGAATAACAGCAACACGCCAACCGCCATCACACACACACTATCAATCCTCACTGCTGCGTGCATGTGAGAGAGAAAGAGCGGACGTGTGTGTAGACGCAACATAGAAGTGGGACGGAGTGACGGATGAGAGGACAGTAAAGAAAAGGAGGAGGATGGGGTGTGAGTGGGGGAAAAAAGGGGGCAGGAATAACAGCTGGAGAGGAGGGGAGATGAAAAGATGTCAAACGGTCAAAAGTCACTCAGAAGAAATGAAATGAGGTGCTGTTAAATGCTGAATGTTTGCTTTCACTCAAACGTTCCTCCGCCTCTGCCAAGGTACACAGAAATCTCACAATGAGCAGGCGGATGGTCGGTCGGTGGAAATCTGTTACGAGCCATTTTGAAAATATTTACAAATATTTCTAAACAGACGTTTTCATTCTGACCTTTTGGCAAAAGTTCACTTTCAATTAGGGTGAAATTAAAGAAGGAAATTAGAAAAACTTCAAGGGGTAGGAAATAAATAAAAGCGGGTGGACGAACTTACCCAACAATCTGATTGAAGTACCGCCGGTATCCCTCCAGAGTTTCATGCTAGAAATAAATAACAACACAAAGGCCAAACAGAGGGAGAAACAGGGAGGGAGTCCAACAGCAGAGGAAATAAAGTTACTAATAATGTGAAAATATACAAATATCAGAATAACAGGAAACAAACTGATACCAGAGAAAATCAAATATATGCATCTAAATTCTTTGTTTTATGCATTAGCAACATCTGCTCATCATTTTCAAGTGACAGAGACATTGACTGTAATTCTATGTGAGGTTGTCGTATTTTTCATCATAACAATTTTGTCCAACCACTGTTTATCTACTTGTTTACAGGATAAAGGGTGCAGGCTTTATAATAGAGTCCTGCAACAGGAAGGTAATTACATTTAATTTCAGTGTATTTAATGATCGCCTTCAAAATAAAAGCTACAAATCTTGAAACCCTCCGGTTGTAGCAGTAAGGCAAAAGCTTTACTTTGAAGGTGAATGTTCTCAGTTTCTGGTTTGTGTTGCACTTTCCACAGTTTCATTTCGTTGGGCAAGTATTTGCCTTTTGTTCTCAACACTAAACCAACTCATCAGTCCTCAGTTTATCATGTTTCTGTGATCTTTCTACCTTAAGCCCAATTTTAAGGTGTCCAAAACAATCATGAGAAGGTTTCCTTTGCAGCACCACATACTTTTTTTTGACCAGTTTAACCAGTAGAGTAGTATTTGACCAGCCACCACAGGCCAACATGTTGGGGTATACATTGGTGGTTGCCAAGGGGTCACTAGCCAGTCTAGGCCTGTGTGACTGAGGCCTTGGTTGCTAAAACAGCTTGAGAGTGTGTGCAGGGCTAGGGTGGAGTCAGTGTAGTTAGGAGTGTGTGGACATAACAGTGCATCGAATAACACACAAAGTGAGGGTGCGGGGTCATACCATGTTAGAGTGGGGCTGCAGTACGAGACGGGCCTGTTTCCTCCTTTGCTTTCTGTAGTAGTTCTCAAACACATCACGCAAACCCTAAAAACACAAACTGGAGGTAAGAACGGCTGCACTGATGGACTGCAAGTACAGCCTGTGAAGCGCCAACAACAGAAGCAAACAACCCAGTGTTTCAGGTTAATCGAGGCTGGTAGACAACAGGGGAAGAACTCATGTAATGAGGTACAAAATTAAAAGGGTAGACCCACATGAGGATGGAGAAGGTCATGTTAGTGCATACGTGAGTAAGAGGGAGATAGGGAAGCTGCCTTTGATGGCTGGCTAGCGTCACCGCTCAGACATCAAACTAAAAAGTACCCACGCAAGAGACACAGAATCAGCTGTCTAAACTTGACCATCTCGTATCTGTTCCTCCCATTACACTGAAGCTCTCTCTCCCTTATCTCTGTTGTGCTAAGATAGACCACAAGTCTTTCTCTCTTTCTCTCACACACACACGTATCCAGATCCCACAGCAACTGGTGAGCTCAGAGATAAAGGCCCAGGAGTGGGCAGATAACATGACAAGCTCCCTGAGCTACTGACCAGACCAGCGCACGTATATCTACCCAGCTGACGTTACTGTTGTAGGAGGTCAGATACAGGAATAAAAATGCACCACAAACACAAAAACACCACTGTTTTACCAACTTTGACATTTGACAGCTTCAAAAATAAATGAATACACTTTGTCTTTAATTATGACAACACAACTGCTCTGTTGGAAACATAGGGTGCCAGCATTGCTAATGGCAAAAAGCAACAGCATCACCAGGCAGTATAATATGCTCCATCGTAAAATAAAACCTGCTCAGGAACAGCTCGGTGAGCACCGACCCAAATGCCACAGAGCATCTATTACCCTGGAACAAGTCCAGTCCTCGAGGCCTAACCCCACTGCCAATCACCTGGTCCCAGAAAACACAGACTGAGTGTGTGCTGTGTTCATGCTAGCCCTCCATCTGGGATCAGACAAACGATGTTGAAGGCGTCCCTCCTCACGGTACAGTTTCTTTTGAGAAATATGAAATTTGTACATTCAGAAATGACATTTATGTTCATGTTCCCTGCAGTCAATTGCCCCAGTTATTTAATGATCAATACCATGATTGGCTTCCAACGTTATACTTTAACCAATTCTCTAACGCTGCAGTCACATTAGTTGTGATCTCATCATATTTCAAACGGCCGCTTTGAAGACAGGCCAGACAACTGCCACCTTCAATCCAATTTCGGTGCATCATGACGGCAATGAAATGGCGACAAGAATCAGTCTGCTGTTAGTTTCTGATTAGATGTGCCACTGCCTTAAAAGTAGCAATTAAAATGGTCGCCACAATTACCTGCGATCAGTCGCCAAATATGAAAATAATACGATGGCCGTCATATTTTGACTCTAGTGTCACTGAGCCATAAAGGACAGTTTCCTTTCTCGCTCTCCGTCTGTTGCCCTTTTGTATTTCTAAGATTTGCAAACAACCTTGTCCTTCATGCTGTATCTGTCCACACTCCTTTTCAAAACTTAAATAAAGAAAAAAGAATATCAACAAAAAAGTATTTCTTAAAAAAATTAAGATCTAAAGTGCTGTATGTGAAAAATCGAGTGGATTATGGCATCATGTTCAGCTACACTCTTTAGTCGTTCCCTTGATTAAACCGTGCCCTTTGAAAACAAAGACACCAACAAAACAATGTGGTGAATGGTAGAAATACAGCTCTCCCTGGTAGTGTGTCAGAATGAGGTTGAGCTTGTTTGGAGGTGACAAAACTGTGTTTTTTAATTCCCAGTTTGACCCTCAGTGGAACAATGTGTATTCAACAAATGAGAGGCATCAAACCACTGTGAACTCTGCATTATACAGCGCTCGCTGTCCCTGAGAGAGCGTGAGCACGGGGTGAGAAACACGGGCTGAGATCAGTACGTGTGTTTGTGCGACAATATAACATCACCAGAGAAGGTGAGGAGAGATAAACGAAACAGAGAGGAGCTGAAAGAGAGAAGAACACCAGCAGGCGGAGCCAGCAGAGGATCAAAGAAAGGACGGATCAGACAACATGAGGATCAGACGTGAATAAATTACAACAACATGAACCCGACCAAAAAACTGATAACAAAGAAAGACAGAAATGTTTCTAGTAACTGCTCACAGACTATTTATGTTCATGGCACCAGCTTTCTTCTGATTGGCTGCCCCACACAAACAGAGGGTGTGAGGAACTGGTAGGTGGGGCTTGTCTACTCCTGCGCTCTATACTGTCTGAGATGACCATACTGAGAATGTACCTGTTCACACACCAACTTCATTATGTGAATCTTTGTTTTATATGCACATCCGCCAATCAGCAGTGTAATTACAACAAAAAAGTATAACAAGCAGGTTCCTCTCATAAATAAACTACTACATTCTCCCACTGGAGTGAGCGTGACTGAGCACAAGTTTTCCACCTTTACTGAAGTAAACACATCTGCTTGCTAAAGGTCAAGAAGTCAGTCTTTTTTCACCTTTTTGATCTCTTTATAGACATTTTCCTCCACTATAGCCCAACATCCCATCACCCTGAGCCCTTTATTTGAAACTTCAGCCCATGTTTATTATAAGTATCCAACAATAAGAGTGTATACATGAAATAGACTTTTCATTCTTTGAGAAAACTGTTTGATTTCTAGTCTCAGTCACTAGTTTTATATCATATTCAATACAAAAAAAAAAATCATTTAGCAAATGTATAGCTCTTATCACAGTCAAATTGCCCTCTACGCCCCTGTCTCCCTTTAAGAAAGGTAAAGAAGAACGATTTTGCAACTTTACATCTCTGGCAGGTTTTTCCAAACCGGAGGGGTAAGAAAGAAGGTAATGAAGCTTCAGCAATCTGTGAGAGTGACCGCAATTGTTGGAGAGAGGCTAACTTCCACCATGTGACCTGTGTGATTGCCAATCGGCGCTCAGAGGTTGAAGGCGTTGCATGCTCAACCTCCACAACTATTTGGTGGCACCAGCGTAGGAAGTAGGGCTGAGCATGTGACCCAAATGCTGTGAGGCTATTGCAGAGGCCTGGATGTTTTGATTCCTGTCAACTCAGAACTGTCCTGTCAAAATAAAGGCTAAAAAGTCCAGAAAAAAATACTTCAATCTCCAAGCAGCTACATGTTTTTCCCAGTTGCAAAGAGGATGCTCGACTATTTTTACTTTATTTAAGAAAAACAAGCTGAGAAGGAGCAGAAGTAGTTGGTTGGAAGCAAGGGAACTTTCAAAATAAAAGACGTACTAGACGAATTGCCTGTATATGTTAATGCTCTCTAAAATAGATTTTTTTTTAAAGACTCAAGGATCTGTTAGAGCAGCTGCTTTTTTCCAGCTGTCGTGCTGCAGCTCAGAGTTCCCAGTCTGACCGGTTTGATGGACTGGCTGCTACTGCCGCTCACCTCGCCTCTCCTTCCCCTCGTCTCTGCCCGACACGCTGGGCTTCAGGCCCGTGTTTACATCCATCGCAGCTCTGCCCACATTTGTCAACGTGCGGTACGTGTGCGAGTGTAACAAAGGAGTATTGTTCGGGCTCGCCGCTGCTCCACAGCGGGTGGAAAATTGTGGGCCTTAAAGGTGGAAAAGGGAAAGAGGGGAGAAGAGTGGATAGTGGAGGGAGGGGGGGAAGGTAGGTCTTGATTGCAAATGGGATTCCACGTCCAGGTTTGCTAGAAAAATAAATGAAAGTGCTACAAGCGTGTGCCTGTGGAAGTACAAGACATTCTCAAACATTTAACAATCAGACTGTGTGTGTGTGTGTGTTTTTATTTTCTGATATTACATCCACATCTCTACCCGACAGCTTGTCATTCAAAGCTCCGCAACACAGCTTATTTTAACACACAAAACAGTTTGAGTGTGTCTGATCTTGTGTCCTTTCTGCATTTTAATAGAAACGCAAACAAAATATCATCAAATGGCAGCAGCAGCAGGAGGAGAAGGAGGGGGAACATAAATGACTAAGAGTGTGTGACCCCGAAGGTTCAGGGGTCAATCCTTTCAACACCTTCCCGAACAGCAGCGTGCTCCTTTCCTCCCCCCTTTTTCCTTCATCTCGAGTGCTTCATTCCTCCTTTCTCATCCATCCTCCCCTCTCGTCTCGCTGCATTTTCATCCTCGTCTTCCTGTTTTTGCCCTTTTAACCTCCCCGCGACCTCCCTCTGCTCCCTACTCTCTGCAACAGCTTATCTCCAATCAGCTGATTGAGGCCTCAGCAACATACAGCAGGGCTGGTTCAAGTGCTGCTGAGGCTCTAATGACTGAGATTTGTGGAAAATTCTTATTTCCTTCCACTTTTCACTCCTCCTGCTTAGCCTCCACATCTCAATGCTCCCTTCTTCCCTTCCTGTGACCCCCGCTCTTCTCATAACCTTCCTCTCTGATTGCCTCTTCCACATCATTAAGGGTTCAGTTCAGCTTTAAGGGGTCAGTAAGATGAGAAAGATCACCATATGGTAGTTCTCCTCCCTCCCCACGGACCAATAACACCTCACCTGTTACTTGATTCAACCAATCAGATGCCGACCACTCCCTCTAGAAGCAGTATATTTTATTTTGTTTTCGTTTGGGGAATTTATTGAGCTATTTGTGCCACAGATCCACTTTATTGTACTATTCTACCATTATTTATTTTGTTGTATTTTTTGAAACTTTATTTACCAATACTTCCTACATTTGCTGTATTTTCATATTGATTTTACTCATTAAGCATTTTCACTTTATTTGTTAACTGAATTTATTTTACTTACATTGTGTGACTGTCCCTACAACATAAAGCACCTTGACGTGAGCTCTGTTTCAGTTTGCTACGATATAAATTACTTTTGTTTTGTTGTATTCTCTTCTGTTGCCCAGTTCTATTTCATTTAAGCCATTTCGTTGTAGGTTGTGTTTTCATTTTGGCCGCTGTGACACAGCAAATTTCCATCCTCAACTTGGCATCAGATTTTTTTTTTTCCAAAAGATGGAGATTTTTCTCCAAGTCCTCCTCGTCCCTCAATCTGTAGCATCTTTTGTTGCAACAACTTTCTGCACTCCATCCATGAACCTCCTCTGAGGTCTTAGTCGTTTCATCTTGCCTGGCAGCTCCATCTTCCAATAAATACATCATCCTTCTGCCTCTCTAACTCCGTCTCCAAATCCATCAAGTTGTCCTTCAGTTGCACTCATGTCTTGTTCATTCTGGTCACTTGGAGTGAAGATCTTGGCATCTTGACCTCTCATCTTTTTGTCAGTGCCACAGTCTCCAAATCATACATCATAGCAGGAACGATGATACCATCCTGTAAAAAAATAGCAGCAAATCACCCCTTAAACTCTTCTCTACCTATTCCACCCTGCCAGCACTCTCTTCTTCATCTCTCTTGTGGACTGTTCCTTGGTTTGCATGGCTGACCCCAGCTATTTAATCTTAATCTCTTAATCCACCCCCCCACCCCCCACCCCACCCCCCTGGAAAGCTCAGCTCTGTGCCATAAATGAGTGGTTCTTACACCTAGCTCATTCTTCACAGGGTCACTGATATCTTTCATTTTTACTTTATACACAGTTATTCATATTTTTTCCACATGTGGTTACATCATTACAGAAACTGGAGATCTGTAGTACAGCACTTCATGCAAATACACTTTTCCTAACCTTGTCATATACACACCAGGGCCAAAACACACAAATCAGTCCTACACAGTGGCTCGGGCAGTCACTGATGGGTGATGTGATTTAACGTGACGATGAAAAAAAAATTGCTAATTAGGTTTATGCAGCCCTGCAACACTGACTACAGAAACAAAAAATAAATGACAGATTTATGAACCTATCCAGCTCAAAATACACGAACCAGTCTGTATACATATACATTTTAAAAATGTATGTAGAGTAAAAAACTTGGCTTCCCTATTGTGCTACATTATATATTTTATATATTTTTTCATGGCCTTTCCTTCTTTCCTTCTGCTGCAGGTTTTTCCTTAAAAGGGCCCTAAAAAAACAAGTTTTGAGAACTGTAATCTTTTCCTTAAGGGGACATGCAGTGTTTTAAGTTAAATGAGGGAAACCGTTCAGCTTCACACAAACATTTAAAGCCAGAAAATAAAGTGTTTGTGTGTTTATACTTTCTTCACCCACGTCGTCACCTGTCTAAACCTTCTGTAACCTCTCTCTCTTTGTTTCTCCTCCATCATTAAATCGTGCCCTGCTTAACCTTTCTTTAACCTCAGCCTTGCTTTTCTACTCCCTCTCTCCCTCCCTCACTCTTTTGCCCGTTCACTTTCTCCTTCCTGTCAGAGTTCATGCACTTCCTGTCCCCCTGTCATACCCCGACCCTCTGGCTGTGCTGGCCTGATAACGTCCCCTACAAAGTCCTACGAACTCACAAATGCAAACAAACGCACACTCACACAGAGAACCTGAATGCACAGCTAACCCATTCGTGGCACCTCCACCCATGTCACTTTCACTCTAAGTGAGACGAGACACGCGAGTTCTCTCTGCAGTCTGGTTGGAGCGAAGCCAGGCTCGAGCTGGAGGCCCCGTCGTACCGAAGTCGTTTACCCCCTCTGTGCCAGGTCACCCTCAGAGCTGGGCACGAGCAGATTCTGACATTTAAGCAAAAGAAGCGGGCCTCCTCATTATCGCTGGCTGTAGTAGGCGATGAAGAGGATGCTGCTGCAAACCACTGAGCAGGGCTGAATGATGTCAACAATCACATCTCATGAATATATGGAGAAATACATGAGCCAAACATGATATTTGGAGGCTCTGTCGTGTTTTGGAGCTATGCTTCAGTCAGTGGTGTAAAATATAAAGAAATAAAAGTAGGTTTAATACTTTTGCACAATATGATGAGCTGAACACAGGGTAGGAAAAAAAGGAGAAAATTCAGCCTTGATCTCATGAGGCCAAGTACCGCTGGTCTGCCTCTGGTGACAGAGTCAAAGCTGACTGTCACATGGCACTGACACTGGGCCACTCTGGAGTCAAAGGCAGCTGTTAATAATCCTTCTCGAGCTTCATCTGCAGAACCTGTGTAGGTTTGACCTCCTTTATATGGACGCTGTGGACCAAAAGCTTCCTTTTAGTCATCTCAGCTCGAGCTGAACTAAACAGCTAGTAGATTTAAGCTTTTAGGGAACAACGTGAGCCCAGCGCTCCAAAGGAAAGGAGTGAACTTTGTAACCAAAGCAGAGCAGCAAAGCATCTTGTTTTCATAAAGCTAAAACCATAAATCATCCGGCCCTGATGTAGGCAGAACAAAGTCAGTATAAACGATGCAACAAACAACATTGTTACTTCAGTCAATCACATGCACAGAAAATACAGGCAGATACACCTTTACGAGCTGATCAGAAAGGATCAGTTGCGGCTTCACTTAAGCTGGAAAACTGAAGCGCTCATGGATGGAGGAAAGAGAAACAGCTCTGCATCTTTGATTTGAGAAAAAAGAAAAAAAAGAGCACAGAAGAAATAAAACAGAAAATGAGAAAATGAACTCACCAGCACAGTGTAGATATGCAGACAGCGGTAAACTGGAGAGAAATCCACCAAGTCCTGAGCTCCTGGGACCTGCAGGGGGAAACAATTTGCACAGTTCACATGTTCAGTTCATAAACTGCAATCAACCAGCCCGTCTTCAGTTGTCTTTCACAAGTTTTGGCAACACCTGTTTTGGTTAAAGCCAAGCAAAGTAAAACCAAACCTGAGATTCTAACCAGAGAGAGCGCGAGAGACAAAGATGGCAACGAGGGGTAAGACAGAGACAAATGATTGTGTTTGTGAAACAGACGAGGGAAATGTGAACGGCAAGAATAAAACAGGCCGCGCCCCTAATAATGAACAGCCTCCAACCTCAATAAAACTTAAATGGCAGAGCAAAAAATGAAGTAGTTACCAGGCTGCAAACACGTTTACTTCTGCTATAAAGCTGTTAATTCTAACAAAGGAGTCAGTGGAGATAATTTTCGGGAGCTGGCCTCAAGTGGCCACTAGAGGAACTGCAGGTTTTGGCACGTCTCAATTTTCCAGCCCTGGAGGCTGCAACTTTGCTTTAACAGACACAGTATCTAATTTTTTTCTCACTGTAAGATTAGACAAATTTAGAATATAAGTTTTAGGGTTTTTTATTAATTTCATTTCATTATATTTTCTAAGATATTTTACCTGCACAAAGAGTAAAACAAACAGTACAATTACTCATTGAAATAACTTAATGTGGAGGAACATTACGGAAAGATTCAAGGTATCAGTTGTGCTTAAACAAGGATATTTATATTTAAAACAAACAAACAAAACAAAACAGGCACTTCCTGTGAAACAGACTGAATAATTCACAGCCATAAGTTTAAAACTGATCTCAGAGCTTGCTGCTCCATTTGCTTGACTTTCTCTAAACTCTGGACTTTGTTCAGCTGCGCTTCCCCCTGCTGCCATCCATGACTCACTAAGCCCTGCAGTTTTTATTCATCTTTTATTAAACTACATATTCATCACAACTAGCCAGCTCTGGTTCATCTTATATCAGCCGTCATAACAAAAGACTAATAATGAATAAGCCCATTTTAGGAAAAAAACATGAAATATGAATTGACAGTTTCAATTTACCAAAGTCAGATGATTTTTAAAGCAACCCGTTTGGCGTTTCTAGTGTTAGTGGCACTGGATACTGGAGGTTTTAACTATCATGGAGTGGCTGTGACTGAGGAGATGGTGCAGGTCATAGGCAGGTTGGTGGTTCGATCCTTGGCTGCTACAGTCTGCATGCCAAAGCATCCTTGGGCAAGATACTGAACCCAGAGTTTCTTCCAATGCATTCATCAGACTGTGAATGAGCCATTTTGTTCAACTTTCAGGCAGAAAAGTGCCAAATAAGAACCGGTCCATTTACTACTCACTGAATTATTCTATTTGTTTTGGTTAGGATGCTTTTAACATCATGCAGATTAGGTTTAATTAACAGAACTGAGACAAAGCATGGGTATAAATACTGGCAGAAACAGATCAACACTCAATTCAAACTTCTCATATGTCACTGCCATCTGAAGTGAACTGAAGCTTTCAGGGAGTCTTCTGTTACGAGTTACGCATACCTCTTTTGTCATCTATCCCTCGATCTAACCATCATTCCAGTCGCTCCTCCCTGCCCACATCCTCTGTCCCCTGCCCTTTTGCCCTCTGGAAAGTTTGCCTTCTGTAAAAATCACTAGAGGCAAAGCACAATGCCAGCTTTGATGTAACCGCACACAAACAAGGGTCCCAAAACAATAAGAACAAGAACAAAAAAACAAAACCAAAGAGTTGTACCACTTAAAGACAGAGGAAGAGCTGAGAATTAGAGGGGGGGGGAAATACAAACACAGGCAGGTAAAACTTAAAGACAACCAAAAATGACTCTAAAGGCAGAGGTGGAAAGAAAAAGAGGATGAATGGAACCAGTGGAAGCAGATGAAAAACATAAAGGTGAGAAACAAGCCAAAAGAAACAAGAATTAGAAGATAAGGTAAAGGAGTGAGAAACAAACATGGGGGATGCTTGTAAATGAAGGGAAGTAGAAGAAGTGATGCAGAGGCAGGGTTGGCGTGAGGAGACGTGACACTGATGGTTGGCATCGCTGAAGCCAGCGGCGCCAACACGGTCGTAACCCTGACGGACACGGGGTCAGGTCTTTGTTCGAGCCAAGGTTTTCCTGTGAAGAAGGTTGAGTCAAGTTTACAGGACATAAATAAAGCCAAGGGGACGACAGGGACCTTAAAACAGAATGGCAGCACAGGGGTGACAAGTTCAGCTCTATTCTCTCCTTAACCTCATTGTACTTTATTTTCCCCGAGCAAGAACAACAAAAGGCTCCAAAAAGGAACTCTGATCCCGCGAGGGATGACTTGAAGAGTTCAGTGTCAAAATGCTTTGTGCCCGCTTTGCTGCCCTGACACGATTTCCACAAGTTCATAGTATTTGAACATTTTTCTCCAAACTTAACTGTGTGCCGGCGGTTTTTTTGTTGTACGATATGTGGACAGCATGAGGAAGTCAGCGGTTCTCAATGTTTGTAGCTCAAAAATGAAGGTGTGTTCCCACCATTCCTATAAGGGCATCTTCACACCTTCACAGCTCATTTACTTCGATCTGAATCAGTTGATGGGTTTGTAAACTTGTAGCCTTTCACTGCGCTTTGTTTTCTTTTCACACACAGAAAAATCCAAGTGAACCTTAAGCGAACGAAAATGCATCACTGAAAACAACGTGAGAATGCTCAGTCAGCTTACTGTCCAGATGTGCCTGGACCGGAGAAACAAAAGTGAATCCATTCGGATGGTGCTGTGTTCTGGACTTTTGAGAACATAAATTTCACAGCTAGCTGCTAGCCTGTACAGACCTTTCTTCTTTCTTTCTTTTTTTCCCCCACAGACTCAGTATGGTTGTTTCAGAGTAAGATTCAAATCGGCACAAGTAAACTGCACCAAGGGGGAAAACGAACCAGAGTTTAGTTTAAACCAGGAGTGGGGAACTCCAGGGCCTGCCACGCAGGTTTTAGATCTCACCTTGGGTCAACACACCTGAATCACATGATTAGTTCATTGCCAGCCTCTGGAGAACTTCAAGACATGTTCAGGAGGTCATTTAGCCATTTAAATCAGCTGTGTTGGATCAAGGACACATTTAAAACCTTCAGGACACCGGCCTGGAGTTCCCCACAGACTAAGAAAAACCCACACACCTTTACATGTCCCAGCCGACAGAATAAAAATGGAATGCTGAGACATTTTTTCCTTCTTCCTTCTTTGTTGTGTTCATATTTTTTTCCAGCGGCAAACATATTTGCTCCTGACGTTTTTCCACTTCGTTGTACATTTTAGTGGTTTCAGAAATCGCCCACCAAGAATTTGCTGTGAGTCCTTACATTGATGCTATGGTAGTTGTTGTTCTATCAAAGATTATTTCAAAAACTGTGCTTTAAGCACAGCTGTAATCAATGGTACTGAACAGGCTACTCAAAATAGTGGCGGGCTGCATCGACCTGATGTGCAGTTACATTTCTAGGGCGATGCATGTCAGATCATGGTGTAGCTGCAGCATAGATTTCCACCTGAAGCACAAATCTCCAGTCGGTGAGTCCCACCCAATTTTGTTTTGTTCTTTTTGTATAGTAATAAAAAAATGATAAGAATAAAATATCCAACACCAGTTTTTGTTTCTGTTACTCCGAATCACAGATATTAAACTGGTGGACTAAAACTCTAAACTATCATGTCTCATATATACATCTCATGATTTTAAAGCTCAAAGTTAGTCACAGATAGAAGGGGGGAGGGGGGGGGGGGAGGACAAAAGAAACTTTGGCTTTTGTTTGTGAGACTTTTACTTGGCGTGAACTGCGTGCGTGTGGCTGCAGTTTTAAACAGAAGTTTAACAAGTTTTTTACCCCTGAAAATTTCATATGGCTGTCATTTCTACAGGAAAAAATGTAGAAGTAAAAAAGTCGTATTTCAATCCAACCCTATCTAATTTGGAGCATGGAACAATTTCACAGTCTGACAGTAATATACTGCACGGCTTCACTAAATGCACTTAAATACACTTAAGCTGTTATACACGACAATCAGGTGATTCTGAGGCAGCCAGATGGGAACTTTTTCAGATTTGCCTAATTTCATAAGGAGGGCCCTCACTGTGAATTAACATGTCATTTGTTCCGTGCTCGGGTGGGAGGATAAGCTGGAGACATGATCTAGCCTGTTATGGAGCTGCGATGTTATGAAACTGTGTACGTGTGGCAGAAACATAAAAAAGCTTTTCAGACTTTATTTTAGGGCAAAGTCATCTAACTTTTAAAGGTTTGGGGTTTGTTTTGTTTTTTTAAATCAGATCTGACTGCTGCTTCTATTCGAAAATGCAGTTATGTTTCGCTTCCTCTTCACATAAATAGGTTGCCTGTTCTTGTTAACCTGAAATAAGCGCCTGGAGATGTTGCCAAGATGGCTGCCAAGTGGCGAGACACGCGCCTATGAGGAGACTGTTTCGAGTGTCTGAAGCTGGACACACACTTAATGACTGTCGGGCCAATTACAGATGTAATTTGGGCGCACTGACTGACCGGTCGGACCGGGTCTGCTCCAGCTGGGCTCGGTCACAGTTTACATTCAGATGATCAAGTCATGATGAGTGAGTGTATGTGTGTTTGTGTGTAGACTATTCTTAATTCTTAAAGGAGTCACTGCCAGCTGTCAGCATTAAGATGTTTATTTAGAGCATGTTTAATATTGGCGACACAGTCACAAGTGTTCACTGACAGCGTTGATGTGTTCCTTCCTCGGCCGCCTGTCCAGAGCTTTTATTTACAGGCGCTTCAGCAGTTAGCAGAAGCTTTATTCTTATTCCCTCAACAGATTTAAGAAGCCTTCAGCTGATATACTCCCTTTTCACTTTGTTTTTCTAAACAGGCTTTTTTTTAATCTTTTTAAATATCATGTAACAACTAAATTGTTACCGAGGCTCTCGCCTTTTTAAAAGGTGCAGCGGTGTCACCTGTTATCTAAACAGACACGAACACCCGCATACAAAAAAAAACACACACACAAAAGAAAAAAAGAAAAAAACCACACACACACACAAAACAGCTCTTTAGTGCCACTAGTCCTGTATCAGGGTAAGCTGTAACATCACTGGCTCCACCTTTAATGAGCTTCAGGAACTGTATGAAGCGAAGGCCCTTGCAAGATCACCCTCCATCATTTGGACCCTCTTCGTCTTTTACGTTCCAGAATTCCAGATGCTTCCATCAAGGAGAAGATTTGGTTTTCCTAAATGTAGGACTAACAGATTCAGATATTCATTTGTTCTATCCACTGTTGCTCTTTAAACAGTGGATAGAACAAAACCATGACAGCACTTCCGCCGTGTTTTACAGATCAGATCGCTGTAGAGTCTCACTGTTGCAACTTTGATCTCATTCAAATATACTAACAGGGATTTGAACCTAAAACTTCAAATTTGAATTCATCAATAAGACATGTTGTCCTTGATTTTCAGTCCAGTTCTTATGCAGTTTGGCAAACCTCAGTCTTTTTTCCCTGTTCCACTTTCTTAAGAATTCTTCTTGACAGCCATCCTTCCGCTGAGACCATTCCTGATGAGGTTTCAGGGACCAGCAGACGGATCAACGAAGGGCCAGATGGATCCCTCAGGTCCTGTGTCGGGTCTTTGCTGGATTTTTTCCTGTTTCTTAAGGACATGACTTCCAGATACTGTTCATCTGCTGAAGACATTTCTGAGTACGAATATTTCTTTTCTCCTTCATTTGTCCAGTTTCCTTACATTGTTTTAGGACACACTGCATGCCATGTTGACATATGCCAAGTTTGGGAATCACCTTGGTGTGCCTGTCAGACTGTTATCTTTGGCATTTTTGTAGATTCAACTAAAAAAAATGGGAACAACTGATTTGTTTTTACAACAGGCTGCTAGGAACAAAGTGCAGAAATTTAAAATTTAATTTTCCTAAGTTGTCATTTGTGGTTCAATAAACAAAAAGAACATTCCTCTGAAAGTTGTCAGGTACAAAGACTGGACTGAAAACGACTGAAAAAAGTTAAAGGCCAAAGTCCAAAGAACTGCAGAATTATTTCTCAAGACTTTAAAAACTTCCAAGCATCTCTGGATCCTTGGAAACAACATAAGAAGAAATGAGGCATGGCCGAAGACTTTTGCACAACACTGTCTGTCTGTATTTATTATGTTGGACTTCTACAAAACAAGCTGCCATGGGGACATTAAAGTTTCACTGTGCTGAGGTGTAGAAAGTCTTTAAGCTTACGAAAATTACTTTAGTACACACAGCGCAACACAGATTCTAAATATCAGAACACTCCAGAAAACAATCACTCTCAGGCCAAGCAAGACTTCAGTGTCGACATTAACCTTAAGATCACAACTTCCAAACCACGCAGCAGCTCTCCTCAGCCTTGTAAATATGCACAGAAGTTACACGTAATTGCAAAACCTGAGAGAAGCACCACACTGATCATCTTATTGGAGACCAAAGAATTTGAACTATTTTAACTCTCAGTGATCCCTCTGTGTTTGTTTGCTTTTAGGATCTAAAGAAGCATTTTGGATTCGGAAATCTCTAAAGGCATTAGACTTAACAAGCGGACCACGAAACATCCAGCTGCATTTTCACAGTAAATGTCGGCTCTTATTATTTATTTGTTGGTTTGCCCACTGGCAGAGAGCCCAGTCATTACTGTATGATCTTTCAGCAAGTTTTTTTTTATAAATTGTTTTTACCCTCAGCTGTTTGATTTGCGCTCCTTTCCCTTTCAAAGACTAGAATCTGCTCCAGCCCATGGGAACAGTCTTTTGAATATGTTGAATACTTTGGTACAATGTTTCGAGCAGTAGTTGTATTTGAGCGTGCGCCCAGTATAAGCTGGTTTATGTGGGCTACGTGCTGCAGTGGGATGAATGTTCGCTCTCCGGAAACATCAGAAATGTCACCTGGGCCGGACCTAATGACTTCAGACTACTGGGACTGAAGAAACATTCGCAGTCAATGTGGAAGGAAAAGGAAATGAATGGAAAGAGAAAGAAGAAGACAAAAAAAAAGAGAGAAAGAGTCACGTAGAAAAAGCGGCATAAGCCTTGGGCGAGAAGAGGACACATGGAAGAGATGAAAGGACAGAAAGACTAAAAACTGACTAACAACAAAGAAAACGCAGCAGGAAGCAAATAAAACTGAGGCCACACTGAAGGATAATCAGACTTCAAACGAAATTGGTCCAGCCTGCCAATCTTAGGGGAAACCCACGGTCAGGATTGGCAACAATTATCTGACTGTTTAAGGGGTTTTAAAAATGAATGTCAGCTCGCTTGGAAACAAGTCTGAGCTGCCCAGGCGACTCATGTACCCCGCCATGGGGGCGAGATCAGAGACGATTCTGGACCAATCTGAGATGAATGGGATGCACTGGATGTACAAACGTATCAGTACAGAGATGTTTGTTTCATCAAATAAGGTGAAGCCAGATAATTGGAGGCTTCGTGTTGTCTTGATTTTGTGTGTGTGTGTTTGCAGTTTTCTCACTTCATCTTCCTCCTCTTCATCCTCCACATCCAGAACTCCCGTGTCATGTTCTGACAGCGGGTTGACACCCATTCCAGCCCGAATCGCTGCCGGCGCCGCCTTTCTGCCGCGCCGGCCGAGTAGGACCCTTGGCTGAGGAGAGACGGAGCTGTCCAGTGAGCGCTGTAGCTGGGCCTGGAGAACAAAACAGAAAAGCAGATGAGAACTCCACAAAGGGTCAACGGATTATTTTAAACCTGCATTGTTTGGTTCATTTCAGTTACTTCCTACATTTCCCAGAATCTCTTTTAAGTCCGACAGACGAGAATTTGCATTTAGGCGCTGGCACAACTTCAGAGCAAAACAATGGAAGCTCTTTGATTTTCACGCTCTGACACCAAAACCAGATGTTGTCTGATAACTCTCACACTCTGTCTGCAATAAAACTCATCACATGCAACAACTTTTATAGGGGACGGAGCAGAAAACAAACCCAAGAAAAATTCAAAAAACACAAACTGCTTTCAGACACTAACGGGGAAATGGTATTAATCCAACTCAGCATGTGAGCAATAAATGCTCGGGTGATTGCTCACAGTACCCCCCCTCGTTTTAGGAACATTTCGGGAAAAATGTCAGAAATTGTGGACGGTGTTGTGAGGTCACCGGTTTAGACCTTTTGAGCCACTCCTCGTCCCATTGGAAATGGCCAATAAAAGTGATCTACCAAAGCAGCCTAAGAATACACAGGAGGGAAAATAGCAGGCCAGGAAGGGAAGGACAGGAAGGATGAGGAGTCTATGAAAACAAAGCACGTAAAATTAGTGCTCGAGACATAAAAGTGCAGACAGGGACAGATTACATGTCTGACCTGTGCTTTTGCTCGACAACGCCTTCGATTCAGCTGTTCCTTAAACTCAAGCTTACCAAAAAAATAAATAAATTTGGAGAACAAAAACTGTCCGAAAAAAAATAAAACAGGAAGGACTCCGAAAGCACAAATCTTCACTGAGGCAGCTCATTCTCTGAGCAATATTTATTTCTAATGAAATAGTATTTCATTTTGCATGAATTCATTTAATTTTCTTTGTTCTCTTTAAATACATGCACAAAATAACAAAAAACCAACCTCCTTGTTACAGGTAATAAGGGATACAAAACTGATATAGAAAATACCCAGTGGTCGGCAGATCTCTTGGCAAAAATGCTTTGTTGATACAGGAAGAGAATGGCCAGATTGTTTTGCGCTGACAGGAACACAAAAGTAACTCAAATAAGCTCTCAAGACAACCAAATACAGAAGAGCATCTCTGAAAGCACAACACGTCAAACCTTAAAGCTGCGTCTAGCTTTGTGACCTACACAAGTCACAAAGCTCAGAAACTGGTTTCTTGAACATTACAATGAGTTCACTCTATTCAACATGGCTCCGCAGTCACCAGATCTCACTTCAACAGCGAACCTTTGCAATGTGGTGGAACAGGAGATTCACATTAAGGATGTGCAGCATGATGCTATCACGTCTGTATGGACCAAAATCTCCGTGGAATCTTTCCAGCATCTCCTTGAACCTCTGCCACGAAGAATTAAGGCAGCTCTGAACGCAGAGCTGCATTTGGTTAATGTCCAACTCATCCTGTCATTTAAGTTTCTCAAAAACGTGGTCATTTAAAAGAAGGTGGGGTAAAAGAGCAGGAAATGGAAAAGTCTACCTGGAAAGATTCCCCTACCAAACAATGCCATGTGTAATGTCATTTCTGATGCTAATTGTGTCCTGCGTCTACATCGCTGTTCGGGGATTACTGTGGGAAGTGATACATTCATCTCCCTGTGCGGCAGTGCTCGATGATGAGCTCTAAAAATAAAAATACTAAAAAACAGGAAGTTTTAGTTAGAAATTAATGGAAGCTGGTCTCCATAACAGAGTGAAAACAGAGCCGCGGTCACTCCAGAGGTGGCCAAGTCTTTGTCAGGACCTCGCTGGTAGGAGATCATCCTCTTGCACTTCTACATACAAATAAAACTGATCTGAAGTCTTTAGTCATTTATGTCTACATGGGCCTGATGTGCATTTTGAACTCTTTAACATGACCACCATTCTTCGAATGGCCTTTCTTTGAAATCCTCCTCCAGTCGGGCCTCGGGCGCAGCATGGTCGCCAACATTTTTCTGTGGGAAAACCCTCAGAAATGAGGTCAGCATGCCTTTCCATCCACACCTATATCCGCATCGGGCTACTTTTGAAAAACCTATGCAAACACCTTCCTTTATCACTGGCGCCAACACGTAGGCTGCTTTGTGCGCTTAAATGTCTCGAATGGAACGTCAATAAAGACGTCATACACATCAAAATGCTTCGTTTTGGGCTGTTAATGCAAGGTTAATGAGAAAAACTGTTCCGGACACGAGGGCAGATGGGCACAAACCCAGAAGAGCACAATATCAGGGATGCTTGTGTATGAACACAATGCCATCTTTGATCTAATGTCCAAACACAAACAAACACACACCCACAGAAGACAAGTGAGTCATGGGGGACAATAAGAACAAACTAAATCAGGAAAGTGTCGTTCAGCTGCAGGAGGAGCTTAGGCCTAACTCTGAGGAATGTGCCGAGCTCTGAGTGTTTTCTCTAATTACTTTACATCGAATTAAATCAAAATGCTGAAAGAACAACAGGATGAGAAACTCAAGATGGCGAGAACCACAGAGTGAAGAGTCCTGTTGTGTTTGCGAGTCATTTCTTTGTAATTGTTCAAATACTCAGAAATGTACAACTTAACATAGCTCGACCACAAAAGACAGCAACCTGTGAATGGCGGAGAAAAGAGAAGAGGTTTTCAGCGACGTCAGCACCTGCGTCAAAGTAACTCGGCGCGGCGGTCGAGTCGGGCTCCGGAATTCTTCAGCAGGTGCATCCATGCCCGCTAACAGTACTGTATACACACTCACCCGACCATTCACTCTTAACCGGGAAGCCTTTTTAACCCCGTCTTTTGTTGTGTTTTTTTCTTTGGGAACGGAATTCGGTACGGCGCTTGAAGCACAAGTGTGGGAATGTGCGTCATCTGCGGCGCAAAAAAGCCATGAGAAACTGGGACGCAGTTACAGGAGGGAAACATGGGAGGCATGGGGAGTGGAGCAGATGGAAAACGAACAGTAGGAGTTGGGAAGAAAAGGAAAGAGAAATGGGAAAGGTGGCGAGGAGGAAGACAGGTTTGGAATACATGATGGCATTGGAGTGAGAAAAAAATAAAAACTGTACAAAAGGAAGGAAGCACAGCATTTGGGATCAGCCACACTATAATGGTTTAAAGTAAAATCACTTTAAATACTTTTTAAATGATCAGAAATTACTCTGTGGAAACGAAAGGAGGGCAGTCCTGACTTAAATATGTGGCTGAGGTGAGTCGATGTCTCTGAGTGCATTTGCAAACCAAGTGGGCAAACTGAGAAACACTGTAAGTGAAAGAGCAAAGATGCTGTGATGCGTTTGGTGACAAGTGGTTTCAACGGGTCGTTTGTTGTGGGGGTGGGTCCGAGGGACATGTGTGTAAAATCTACATTGATTTCTCCCACAAAAAATGTAACCAAAGTGACGGAGCATGTTTGGAAAACATGGTCGTATCTACAAAAAAAAAAAAAAAAAAAAAAAAAAAACCAATCACTGAAAATGTAAAAGTAATGCTGTTAACAATAAATGTAAAATTGTTTCCAAGATTGCTTGTTATCCTTTGAAAAATGTGTTTGTGGGATCCAAGAAATCTTTAAACAGCTCTGAATGAAACGCTCTCATAGGGAGCATTTAAAGAGCAGCTAATGGAGACGCTTTTAACCGACCAATTGTTTGATTGCCTGAACGATCCCTTAGTTATGCAGCTAATAAGGTTTGTAAAATGTGACAGTGTAGAGTCAAGTGAACTAGGCCCCAGTTACTAGAGACCAGTCTGCAACAATCTGGCAACCACTAAAAATATTCACTCCCTAACCACCTGGCGAGTGGCAGCTGGAGGTTGATTGGAAACAGATTGCTCAATGACCCCAAAGAAGCCACCAGTGCTAGGGGAGAATCTGCATCCTCCAATCGGATGACAAAAACCTCCTTGTGACTGTTTTACCATGGGCAAGTGTGGCAGCTTGCTTGGTTTGCGTGGAACAAGGCATCTTATCTGCAAACACTCATATGCTACTCGCCGAGCTGTGGTAACACTTGAAAAGCATGTGGCAAACTGGAAACTGAAACCATTCGCCTTCAAAGTAAAGGCTGTCTCCTTTGAAAAGTGTTGGCTGTGACTCTAAGGCACAACTTTTACTCCAAAGACCAACAGCCACCGATCCCAGTTTCCCACTTTTTCCAAGTTTTACTGCTGCTCAGGTAGCAGTTAGCGAGTATTTGCAGTCAAACTACCATCATCCACATAAACTACAGCTGACCACAGCGAACATAAGGAGGTTTTTGATGCAGCACCTTGATTGCGACCAGCGTTGGGTGCAACGCATCCCTCCTAACATGTTCCCTTTTCCTTGCTGCACAAATGTGATACAATGAGCTGATGTCATTTCGTATGCGGAGGAAGAAAACGGTGTCGTGATCTACATAAGTGGCGATATGGACAAAAGACAAGAGCGCAATAGTAAAGTGTGACATGCACCCTGGACCCAAAAAGCTGCATTACACTGGTAACACAACTTCGGCTCTTTGCAAGCACCTGCACAGATGGCATGCTCTGTGTTAGAATGCTCTGTGTTAGCATGCTAACACAGAGCTAGGCAAGAACCCGGAGCTGAGTGTTCGCCGACAGTGATGACTAGTCAGTCTCGTAGTCTCTATTTCTACCAGATATATGTGTAGGACATCATACAAAACATCTCTACAGGCTGTCAGTAACAGTTTCTTCTCGACCCCCCCCCCCCCCCTCCTTTCAACAGGTCACGGCAGATCACTGCCCCTCCCTGAGCAAGGTTCAATTGGAGGTTTGCCCCCCGTTGCAGGGCAAGTTCTTCCTCCCCACAGTCACCGAGAGCTGTGCTCACAGGGGACATCATTTCAATATTGAACTAAATAGTTTTAAAGGCTACTGAAATTATGAAAAAACTAATACAAATCTATTCAAAAGGACCTCCAAACTTCACTAAAACCACATTAAACTTGTTTATTTTTATTTGGTTTTGGTGAAGAAAAGCTGGCAGGCTTGCCGCAGAGAAGAACGTCTGAAAATCCAACCTCAAACTTCACAAAATGTACCCATCGAATTAAGTCTAGAGAGAATGAGTATCAAAAGGTTGGAGTTAAAAGGAAAAATTGAGCAAAGATGAGCAGGAAAAGTTGACGCTATGATAACGTTTTACTAATCCTTTTTTTTAGTATTCATTTGGCATTTTGTTCAGTATTGGAAAAACAATCCTGATAATACTCAAAACAACATATAAGAATCAAATTGGTACTCTGTACAGAAAAATACTCCGTAACAAATGTCTCGGATAAGGATCGAAGCTAAAACCTGACTGGGGCATCCCTACTATAGATCACTTTTTGGCAGACAGTCGGCCAGCCAGAAATAATGGTGTCTGATGGCAGTGAACTGTGGTGCATTATTCGGCAGACAACACACACACACAGGGTCCAGACTGGGTGACACAGCAGCCCATAACAGTTTATTTTCGTTCCCCTTGTGATGGTTCAATACACCGACCCAGCGTGCGCCCTTAGCCACCCTCGTTGCACGCACACGCATGTGTGTGTTCAGTAACTAGATACAGGTAATCAATCTTCTTCCACTTCACAGGACCGGGAATCTGTTTCCCATTAGTGTGTACGAGTGTGTGTGCGCCTACTGAATACACAGCAGAAGCTTCAGACTCGTCCTCTGTTGAAAGAGAACACAAGAAACAGAAAAACAAGAGGAACAAGAGAGTGAAGAAGGGAGGCAGGGAGATGGAAAGATGAGGAGGTGGAAAGAAAGGACGAGAGACAGACATGGAGATTTTGAGGAGGAGGGGTATGATGGGACAGCAAGACAGAAAGAGAGACATGACAAATGACAGGGGAGTTATGGGAGAATGCCAAAGGCAGACGATTCTGGCTAATTCCACTCCCTTGGTTCTCTTTCAAAAGGACCTATTATGCTTTACTTATTTTCTGTCATATACATGCTGTTATAGTTCTGATGCTCATATTAAGCTCACAGTCACTACTGTTTTAGAGTTTATAAATAGAAATAAAGAATATTCTACTTATAAATAAACACTTATTATTGTGTAGTTAATGCATTCTCATGAACTTAGAATTAATCCATTAACAACTGATCCTGTAGGAGCAGGTCGAGACGGACATCGCTGTTCCACCTGATCACGCTTTATGTACATGGCTGAAGATCAGCCACAAATATATTATCGATGCTGCCATTATTTATTAGCAGATTAAACATGTGACTCTCATGTCTCCCCATCTCCGCACAACTGACAAAAAAAACTAGCTAAAAAAAACAAAAGAAAAACAAAAAAAAACAAAAATCAAATAAAACCAGCAGCTAGTTATAAGCTATAGTTGTGCCAAGTAATGTTAGGCTCATGTCCTAAAAAATAAAATATTTCACTTTACCTCAAATAAACAGTTTGATTACATTATCACATCTTGTGAAAGTTTGCTCAACAGGTGTCCAAAGTAAACAAGACCTACTTCAAAGTAAGTTTCACTAATGCTAGCTATCAGCAACTAACAGAGGCTAACAGAGGCTAACAAAAGCTAGCAGCAGCGCTTGCCAACAGAAAACCTCAGGATACCCTAAACTAGGGGACCCCAACCATTTTTGTGCCACAGACCGGTTTGTCTGACAACATTTTCACGGACCAGCCTTTAAGGTGTTGCAGATAAATACAACAAAATAAAACCAATACTGGTACCAAAAAAAAGATATTTATTCATAACACATGGGAAAAGACCCGGGGAAACACAGTTAACGATAAAAACGATTAAAAAAAAAAAACAATTAAAAACCCAGAAAACCATAAATTTCACACCTGAGCCTCAACTCTCGTAACCTGGTACCAAACGACTCATGGACCAGTACCGGTCCATGGCCCCGGTGTTGGGGACCCCTGCCCTAAACTGTCATCAGACAAAAGTGAGCTTCGCTGACTTGTATCGCTTCTCACCTGTCAAACTGACAGCTGAGGTAAACGGTGGACTGAAAGCCTAAACTCACTCCCAGAGATTTTGGAAGTTATTTGAAGGTAAAAGCATAAAGTACAGCAAAAATATTTAATTGTCGCATATCCTTTGTCACATTTGACAAAATTTCAGACTGCTCTACGCACTCATTTTTCCCCACTCCTGATTTTGTATGACATGCGATTGAGAGGGATACACCGTGTAAACCCTCTCTTTACAAGGGCTTCCAGCGAGGGAGAGGAGGGACATATAAGGATTATTTGGAATTGTCAGTCATGCAAAGCTGCTCTACAAGATTTAAATCAATCTCTGGTGTAAACAGCGAATGGACTGAATAAGTGTCCTGCTATTTGGTGTGTTTTGACAGCATACGCAGGTTCAAAACTTGAAAAGGCCCATCTTATATTTATAGAACTCCAGGCTTCAGCGAAACGGCTTCACTGAAGGCGTGCTTTTTGTAACAAAATACCAATTTTTTGTCCCATCTTCCTCACTCTCTCGTCACCTTCCTGTCGTCTTTTTTGGCTCTCAGCATCCTTCTGCTCTTTTTCAGATATCTCCCTTACCTCTTCATCTCCTCCAACTAACTTCTACATCTTTTTTTCCTGCCCCTCATCCATCATAATCCCTCCCGATAATTCCCCACTTTCCTCTTCTTGTTTCTATACATCTAAACCCCCCCACCCCCCGCAACTTTATTCTTCTTTAACCATCTTCTACTTTTGTCTTTGATCCTCCCTCTTCTTCTTCTTTCCTCTTCCTCCACTTCCATGGGCATGTGGCAGCAGACAATAGCTCCATTGTAAGCCATTTGCACTCCTCAATCTCCTCCACCTCTTCTTTCCCCCCAGATCTATTTATTTTCACATCCTTGGTTGAGGGAGCTGTAACGACGGCCGGGTAGAGAGCTGGAGCTAATTTGGAACAGAGCGCAGCAGAGAGACACACTGTCTGAGGGAGAAAGAGATGGAGTGACAGAAAAAATGGAAGCAGAACAAGAAGAAAGAGTGAAGGAGAGACAGAGGAGGAAAAGAAGGGAAGGAAGGGAAGAACGTCTACTTTGCTTGTGCACATTCAGTCCCAAACACACACAGTTACGACTGAGGGTGTGTGTGTGTGTTCTGAGCCAAACATTTGATACAACAACATAATCCCAGTATCAGTATCAGTTCTGCCGGACTGCTGGGGTTTCCATAATCTTCCTTGTAATTAGTGGTTAGGGGAGTAAGTGGTTAGCTTCTTCAGTGACTGCAAGTGGATTTTCTACGTCAGTGACTCTCAAATTGTGGTCCAAGGACCCCCCACCCAAAGGTCACTGAAGGGTTGTTAGCGTGCAGATGTTATAAATGGGGACTGCTTGTGCGTAATCATAATTTCTATTTAATGTCCATCACCTCCTTCCTCAGAGAGAAAATAAATACGTTCTCCCACAAAGATGTGACAAATTGAAGGAAAACTACTATAAAAGGTTCTTTGTGAAGTGCTGGATCAACAGCAACATCTTTCCACAGCGATGGCAGCTGTCTAAAAGGTCACTCTGAAAACTCAAGTGAAGTTCAAATAGTTTGGAAATCCTCAGACCATGCACTGACCCCTGTGACCTGCTCTGGGTGTTTGTTGTTGTTTTTTCTAGATGATAACCTTTAAAACTAACTGCCAACCAGAAGCAGCAAGATTATGAAGCGAGATCCTCTAGTGACATCTAGAGGACAAAAAAAGTAAATAATGTATGTTAACTTTTCCCCCCAGAGGGCTTCAAACTACCACCTAATACATGCACAGTAAGGTGTCTGTAAAACAATTTGAACATCTGATAGCTTCTCACCTGTAGGAAATGTTTAACAAACTCTCTGAATCTTTTTTTCTTCCCAATAAGAAGCAAATATAGCCTGCCTGAGTGCATGAACCTTCTCAAGTATTTTAAAGTCAAATACTTTTATAACACAACTTTATTCTTCAAGTGATTGTTGTGAAAAAATGATTTCAGCTTCATCTGCTGTTCTTCTCATCCAAGAGGCTTCTTCCCTTCTTAACATACTGACTGCCCCCTGTGCTACCACTCGTCCATTCAGTAGACTCACCTATGGCATCAATTCGTAAAGCTCACTGGTATTCACAGTCTGATTCTTTTGGACACTATCCACAGGTCGAGGCCATAAAACGTAAATGTCAGGTTAATCTGCAGCTTCGCTTTGAATTTCAGCTCTCTCTTCACCACAACTGGCTGATAAAGCAAACACTGCACCTTACTTCCCTCACTCCTGAACAAGACCCAGAGATGCTTTAACTATTCCACTTCAGACAGCAAATCATTCCCAACCCAGCTGAGCCAAGCCAAGGGATGTAATCCATCCAGGGTGTCCTGGGTCTACTCTGGACCCAAGTACCCAGCAGAAAACCAAACGCTGGGTGCCATTGACTGATCTTCGGTAAAACATGGCATTTATCTTTCAGATCGTAGAGAACTTAGATTTACTATATAATATTACATTTACTGTTGAATTGAAATACATCTGTGGGTATCTGTATTTAAGTTGCAGGTTGATTGAACGGCTGCTGCTTTGGATGGGCCGGCAGAAGAGCGGTGCACCACTGCTGAATGTCCCAAAGCACTAATGAGGGAAGTAATTATTAGAATGTAAAACAGAAGCAAATGTGCAGCGTGCTTTATTCTAAGCCTCCATCCACTCGTACGTCTGCCGTGAACCACTCCATCATCATTCCCATCCCTTCATCCTGCACTTCCATGGAACAACATTCCCCAAATAATGGAAGCCCGCAAATAAACAAGGAGGCCTTCACTCTGAGCTACGGATACCACAAGAGAACATAAAACACACAGACATATATAACTTCCTTAGCCTTGAAAAAAACAAAACAAAACAATGAGGTAAGTGGATGTGTGCATGCATGTGTGCGTGCATGTGTGCGTGTTCCTTGACAAGCCAACGTACTTGCTTACTGGCAGTGGAACCACAGAGCAACACGCACACGCACAGAGGCTGCTTCCAATTATCAGACAGAAAAGATGAAGAACAAAAATCAGTTGTAGGATGAAGTCAGTTAGACAGGCAGTAACATACAGTCTTCATCAAAGACACCAAACGACGTTACACACCAGACACGTAAAATCTGTGAAATGTTAAGAACATTCATATTTTTGGACTTCCCTACCCTTAATGCAGCGCTCACACCGACCGCACACTGTCACAGGATAAATATAGTTTTTTCCCATCAAGTTAGATTTTTTCCGATTTTCACGTGTGAATAAAAAGATCTGACCAATCAGATCAGTGCATTCATAGCATGCAGTGCTGAATGTACGACGATGTGAAAATACTATTTTACCTCAGATACACAGCTAGATGCTGCTCCGGGTCAATCAGCTCTCTGAAATCCTTTCTGTGCCTCTTAGACGTGATCAGTGTGTATGTAACAAGTTCACATCTAGAAAAACTGTGTAAAGGCCTTTTACACATAGATGAGTGCTGATGGATCAAAGTCAAAGTCTCTTTATTTGTCACATCGTATCTGATGTATGTGACACTAGAAATGTTAACATCTCACACTGGTACACACACACACACACACACACACACACACACACACACACACACACACAAAGAGGTAGTGTAAAGGGGTGACAGTAAGGATAGACCATTTCTATAACTCCAAGCGGTCCTCACTAAAACACTAGTCCATAACGTTAAACCACATTTTATTCAAATTTCTAGCTGTTTGCACCATGTGAAACTTTTGCTACCCAAGTTTGCTCTTTTGACTAAGTAAATGATTTATAACCTAAAAACTGAGCCTTAACCATCAAACAGGTCTTGACATTGAAAGCCTATTTCAAGGTGAAGACAGGCTGAATGTCCTCACTTTGCCAAAAGATCTTGAAAAGCGAGTTCTGTCCACTTTTGGCACATTGCTGTGCTCTGTTGTTAGCTCCAATATCTCCTGAGCACCAGATAAAGCCAGAAGATTAAGTTAAGGTTTAAAAATGGTCCTCAAAAACACACCTGATACAAACCCTACCCTCTGAAAACAATTGTTGAAAGTGTCACCTTTTATATTATGTAACTCGAAAACGGAAGCAGATCTCTAAAATATGATGAATATAGGCAGATGTATTACCCGTTTCACTCACTTCACTCAGTCCAAGAACACACACAGCTCCTGTACTCACCTTTACAACATTTATCTGTGTGAATCTTGAACTTTAAGATGTCAAACTGACTGTTCCATCAGTTTAATAATGATAAAAACTCCAATAGGCCTCCAAGAAACGGTCAATCCATCACAGCCCACAGGGCGCTACCATCACAGCAGAGTGAAGGTTTCTGGCACAGTTCAGAACCCACTAACAAAACACATCTAGTTTGTGGCTGTTTGGCTGCTGTAATACAGTTTTCCGCTCTTCTCTCTGTATAAGTAGATGTATCCCTAATATGGTCCTCTCAGTCAAAAGGCCACACCCACCTGTAGTTTAAATCTTTTGTTTGGGAGGGGCAGCCAATCAGAATGAAGTTGGAAAAGAGAAACAGAGCTGAGGATCTGCACCGAGGCCCAGAATGAGATAAATGAGGATTGCTTTGAACTGTAAATCACGCAAAGCTACTCCAACACAGTGCAAGAATAAATACACAGAGCCACATTTAATAAATCTGTCATCTCTTGTGAATCAGAGCATGTCAGCTGAACTTTCTCAGCCCAAAGTGCGGGTTTCTGGGTGCTTGTGTACCTGTTTCATGGCGGTCTGGCCTATCTTATCCGAGTGTTTCCGAATGCTCTCCAGGAAGTCTCTCAGCTGTGACATGGCCGTGTCGCGGATCTGTATCCTCAGTTTGGGGATGTTTTCAGCCATGATGGAGCAGAACCGGTACTGACCCGCTTTGGGAAGACACGTCTGTTCCAGCTGTTCTAACGTTCGCAGCGCGGGGTAGTACCTACAGAGACAAAGCATTTGGAAAAGTGCAGTCAGCTTGTTTGTTCAATCACTCAGTGAGCTGGTTTGAAAGTTCAGGATGAAGTCTGACTCGTCTCAAGCCAAACTTTGTTTTTTTCAGCTTTCACGCCTGAACGCAGCTAATCTGGTTTCGTTTTGAACATCTTAATTTCCACTTGGAAAACTGACAGACACACAGATGCATGACCAAAAAACACCCAACAACCTAGGAGTGCTCGCACACACAGAAATAAACACACTCCGATACACCTCACGGAGATTTGGCAGCACAGAAATCCCCCAGACACTTCAGCCCACTTCACTCCACTGCATCGCTCAAACACAGGCTCTCCCTCTCGAGGAGCGTTCTCTTTTGGCTGACCTCCTCCTGCTCTCTGAGAGCCCAGCAGCCGCGGGACAGGGAGACGGGGAAAAATACACAAACAAAATGACAAATTTATGACCAGCCAAGACTCCTATCTAGAGGCAGCCCGAGGACAGAAGGGGAAGAAAGAAGCAGAGAAATTGTCTTAGCTGCTCAAGGAAGTGCTCTGGCTCCATCTTGTGGCTGCCAGCAAGCAAAAATCTACATGATCCAAGAAGGATGTGAAGTTATACAGATATATACTATACAGTAGTAGCTCTGACAAAACAGCAGTGTTCCCCACACTTGGAATGAGAACAGCACGATACCTTTAGAAAATATATTCACATCAACAAAGAAAAAGTCTCGATGATTACCGTTTGGCCCTCATCTGCTCCTGAAGTCTGCTGTACATCTCAAGAACTGGAAGGAAAGAAGGAAAAAAACAGTAATTAGTCCAAGAAAGGAAACTCGTGCTTAATCACCCCGGGAAGGAAATCTCAGGAAATTGATTGCATCCATTCAAATGTAGCATCATCCTGACATTCACTCCTGAAAAATAGGTTTCACAACTCCGACAGTAAGGCCACATCAGTGCCAATAACGATGAAGTCATAACTGGAAGTAAAGACTTTGCAGAGTGGTTTTTATTTTTCCAAAAAGAGCTTTCAAACAGTTGCTTATCTCCCTCTACATTTCACCTGTGTATCTCTGAGCTTCATTAACATGGCAGCAAAAACTGACACAATCGTGCACTTGGGGTTACAACTCTGCTGTGGTGCCCGCAGATGTGACATCATTATCACCACACGCTGCCAGTAAGCACGTAAGCGGTGAGAATACTTGCGTTTGTATATGTGCATATGGGAGAAATTTGAAAACACTAGAACAAAACTTCCGGTTGTGCTCAGGGCACGACTCCTGTGTTAAACCAAACTTCATATGTGTACGTGAAACCAAAGCAGGGGAGCTCATCTTTTGTCATTTGTAGCTGGGGCTGCAAAGCCATTTGCTCCCCTCGTTTTGGGTGAGACCTAGAAAACCCACACATTTTCACCCGACTTAATGTATGTGCAGAAATTTCAAGCATGTTTGCTGCCTCAAAACGATGATTAATCTTCTAAAACAATAATAAACAGAGCAGATACAATAAAGGGGGATTCACACTGAGTGTTTGGGTGTTACCTGGTAGACAGTGCGTCAGTTTGTCTATCGTGGTGGCGATGTTTCTCTGTTGCACCCGACACTGTCTGAGCTCCTCCATGGAGGTGGTGAGCTAAATAGCAGGAGGAAGAGGTGACGAGAGCAACATCAGTGAGGACGTAAGCAGAAGCCTGCAGGACTTCTCTGTGTGAACCTGTGAGCTTTTACCTCTTTGCCATTTTCCTGAA
The DNA here is from genome assembly GCF_056152115.1 of Neolamprologus brichardi. Classification (NCBI taxonomy): domain Eukaryota; kingdom Metazoa; phylum Chordata; class Actinopteri; order Cichliformes; family Cichlidae; genus Neolamprologus; species Neolamprologus brichardi. The sequence goes on along the minus strand of NC_142106.1, from coordinate 23,652,112 downwards.
GATGCCTGTTAGTCTCAGTCACCTGACTCTGAGAGACACAAAGGAGGAAGACGTTAATTCAGATGCTTTACAGTCAAGTGCTCGCCATCGTACCTGTGACGCAGACCTCACCGGCACGCCTTACCTTCAACTTCTGCGCCTCTCCTCGCACTTTCAGCAGCTCCGTGATGGAGTCCACGAACCCCTGGAAGTGATGGTTGCACATCTTCTCGATCTCTCGGTCATGGTTCCTGATCCGAGCATCCAGCTTCTCCATGAACAGGCCATGCTCCTGACCATCGTACACCGACCTGAAGACGAACAAGAAGAAAAGAAAGAGAAGACTGCTGGTGAGAAAGACTGCAAAATATTCTGTTTATTTATTTTTAAAGTCATTTAAGTCATTTTCAATTGTAATAGTACTTTTATTTAGGACAAACAGTGACACAAAACTTTTTGTTTTTTTAATAATCCTCCTGCTGTAACCTGCTCCCTGAAGGAGTCACCACAGCAGATCGTCTGCCTCCATCTCACCCTATCCCCACCATCCTCCTGTCACACTAACCCTCTGCATGTCCTCCTTCACTACAGTCATGAATCTTCTATCCAAAGCATAGCTCCACCTCTCTCCACAGAGACTCCTGCCTGACCTCATCTGTCAGACTTTTCATCATCACTGCAAACAAGGAGGAGCTGAGAGCTGATCCCTGATGTAACTGTACCCCCACCTTAAACCCATGTAACACACCACTCTATTGTCTCATACATGTCCTGCACCACCCTCACAGTGAAGGTCCTGATCTGCTCTGCACTTCTCCATCAACAACTCGCCTTTCTTCTTAACCAAGCTTCAACAAACATTTCCTACAGCGTCTGTGGCTCATCAGTTGATGATGACACATTGATATTGTATTAAAAGAATTAATAATAAAGTATTAAATGATTTAAAGTTTGCCTATAATGGAAAATGAAATGGGATAGCCAATAGTAAGGGAAAGTCAACTAATACAGATGGAGTTAAATATAAATTCACATTTCAGCTAAATTTATTTATCTCTAAATGTATTTTTGGTATTATTCTCAATTAATTTAAATAATTCATTTACCTGATTCTTTATGTTTTGCAGTATTGTCATTCATACATTTTTTGTGGCTTCACTGATCCCAAGAAATCAGGTGCTCAGGTCACATGATGTTGGAGATCAACTAAACACATCATCCTAGTGTTTATCAGACTCGCCATGAGGGCGCTCACCTACACAGCGCAGTGTTGGCAGCAGAGCAGCTGATTTTACAAAGGAACACAAACCTGATAAAACCTGGAAGAGGTTACACACACACACACACACACACACACACACACACACACACACACACACACACACACACACACACACACACACACACACACACACACACACACACACACACACACACACACACACACACCAGGGCTCTAGAGTGCGACCAATGGTGCGACTAAAAAAAAAAAAATCCTAGGTCGCACCGGTGTGACCAGCAGCTGAGTATCTTGAATTAAGCGATATCGATTCATTAAATCCTGAATCGACTTTTAAATATAAATGTATTTTGCCAGAAACGCCAGAATCTCAGGTTAAAGCTCACAAAACAACTTCAACAACCACCAAACAGTAAATGAGAGAGCAGGTAAACGGATTCCACACAAAGACACATCAGAATCAGCTTTCTTTTTCTCGGCTTTCTCACCCTACGGACACGCCGTCGGGGCTGAGAGCCGACAGCTCACTGATTCTGATGCGTCGGGTCCGCGCTGTGTTTACGTCTTTTTTGCGCTACATTCTGAGCTGCAGGTTTTGTCTCTCTCAGACCAAAATTCACTGAACCAGCAGCAAAGGAAAGAGGAAAACTACACTTCACATTTGATAACATCATCATGAATTCCCTCTTACTTTTGCTGTTTTGCTTCCATCACAATAAAAATCACACTTCATGCACAGCTCTCTCTCTCTCTCTCTCTCTCTGTACTTCAAGAACAGTTTCCCGTCTCCAATCTCTGTTTTCCGCATTATTCATTCGCTTATTACCCACCAGTCTACCGTTGTTTAGAGTGCTGTCAGCCGCTGTCTATTTTTTTTATATATACCTCAAATGACCTCCGGCAGGAAAGCCTGTTCTGCTGTTTAGTACTGAAGAAATTTAAACTTCTTAAAATTATGCAGAATATTTTTAAGGTTATCTGCTATAAAAAGTCAGGCCAGGAAAATCTCCTGTTTATCTCGTGTTTTTCTGTTTTATCCTCAGTTACTTTGACACAAAGGTATCTGCTGTGATGATCACACCTCTGATGAAGTCTCACATGTATCAGTACTGATAAGTGATTAGAATTATAATATTTCTGACTGTCTGAGGCAAAATTGAATCGAATCAGCAAACAGGTCGTCAAGAGGAGGCAGAGATGATGATTAAGTTTAACATAGTCTACAATACTACCACAGAGTGCCAAAGCACTTTTTCAGTAACGTATCTTTCTTGTAGAACTTTGCTCCAAATAAAGAACTTTAACTAACAATCTTGTTAACACAATAATTTACAATGATTATCTTTATGGACAGCAATAAATAAAATCCAAAAAGAAGCAAGCATCCTGTTTGAGAATCCCTTATTGAGGCTTAAAATTTATCTTAAATGTGTTTTTAGGAATCTGTTTCTCCCCGATGCTCATCAGGAAAAGGCCCTGTTGCCATGAGCCATGACCAGATCATTTATATCCCCTAACAAATCCTCCTCCAAAGCAGGTCCAACCAATGAATAACCTTCATAACACGTCGAACCCACAGTTAAATCTGAAGTTAGCTCACTAAGCCTGAAAGCTTCAAGCGTGCACTATTTCTTCCCTCTGTCTCTTTTGATCTGAAAACTAATTAATCCTAAACCTGCAAACCTTTATCGGCTATGATATGATAGCATTCAGGAAAGAATCAAAGCATTAACCGTGCACAGGTTACTGCTTCTTCTAAAAGAAGAACAGTAAAGAAAACAACTGCATCTCCTCTAAATCTCCAGTAGAGGTCGCTTGCAATCCAGCATCATTCACAGCTGGGGTTGACCATAGCAGCTTCCAGTTCACCGCATTGCTCCAGGGCTTATGGGCAGTCTGTGCTGTGATTTTTAGCTCAAACAGTCAAATTACTGATAAATTCTCCTCATATGCATAAAATGTTTTGATCATGTTTTAAAAAAACGACACTAATGTGGGCAGTTTGCTTAATGTACTCACCGAATATATGTCTTCTGTCTTTGGACTGCTGGTCAAACAAAAACAAAACTAATAACTGCATGTTTTCTATTTTATTCCCATGTGTGATTGTTGGGAAACTTTGCAGCTTCACTGTGCAAACTGTATATTTTCCATTTAACATACTTGGATATTCACTCTAGAAAAATGACACAGTAACTGTGCCCCTGATTATACTCATTATTAAAGATCACACAGCTATTAAACGGTAACTACTCAGAGTTTTCCAACAGTCAAAGCAGTTCAGCTCAAATGTTGTTTTCAGCTCACTACAAACTAAAGCGGTGCTGGCAGTGACACAGGAGGATTAATAAAGCAAAATACCTCTTATCCACACTTTGTTTTCCCCTGTAAAGGCAGGGCGCACAGCATGGAAGGCTCCAAAGACAAAGAGTTGGGCTGCATGCTGTGATCATTTCTTTAACAACATGAAAATCCTGAAAAGCCACACAAAATTTTTGCAAGATTTACATGATGACGTACTTATTCTGAAAGTCTGGGACAATGCTGATGTTTAAATCACAGGCTGTAAATAAAAGATGACCAAAGCCAGGGGTGCACATAAGTGGTCCGCAGGTGCGCATGAGCTGTCAAAATAAAAATAAAAATAAAAAACGTGCACCCGATAAGAAGTTGCAACGTGCGTTTGCGTACATAAGATTTTCTGGAGGAGGACAGACATTTGTTTAGAACTCTTGAAGATGTTGAAGAAGCTCCTTTAAGCAATTACTTTGGTATTCCTCCACCTCTAAAGAAATGTCCAAAGAAGTCCGAACCGCAAAAGAAGCGCGTATTCTCGGTAAAGCTTCTTCCCGCAGGCGATACGGTCTCTCAATCACACCACCACACAGTACTGACCCACACATATAGTTCTTACACACACTGGACATTCTGGACATTGTTTTCACTTCATCACTTAAACCACTTTAAGCATATTTGCACTGCACAAGACACTATATAATGTGGATTGCACAACACTGGACATTATATTCTTCATTTCCAGTTAATATTTGTACAGCTGCTGTTATTGTGTGTATATATATATATTTATATTTCTTCATACATTCTTATATACTTCTATACTGTGTATTGTGTATTTTGTTGTACAGTTATTTTATTTTCAACTTTAATTTATATATTTTATCTGATTCTTTCCCAGTTAAATTTACCCTTCATTCTAATTTGTGTTGTACAGTTATCTCATTCTTAACTTAATTTTTATATTTTATTTTATTTTATTCCTTCCTGGTTAAATTTACCCTTTTTTATTTTCATATTTATTTCCTATCTTATTCATAGCCTTTTCTTTTTTTCTTTAGGTCACGAGCAGTTGTCCAAGCATTTCACTGCATATCGTACTGTGTATGACTGTGTATGTGACAAATAAAAATTTGAATTTGAATTTGAAGTGGTTGCAGGAGGTGAGGTGGCTTCCAACAAATGATGAACGCACAGAGATGTGGTGCAGAATGTGCTGTGAAAATCCCACTCGAGCGGATAACTTCTTATCTGGTGCGCGTTTTTTTGACAGCGCATGCACAACTGTGGACCACTTATGTGCACCCCTGACCATAACTCTCAGGTCTTATAAGTGGATGAAATCTACATCCTCTGTAATGGTCAAGAGGGGGCAATTTTTGTTAAAGTCCTACCTGGCCCCCTGGCAAAACTTTGCTAGATCCGCCCCTGCACAGTTACCAGCTGTCAGCTACGTAGAAAAAGATCCTGGTGTAGAAAGTAATATTAAATAAATTGTAGCAACAGATTATCAAGCTTAAACGTGCTGCTGTTGTTCAACTGCTGGTTTCCTCTTTCTGGCGCAATGTGGGCGATAAACAAACAAAAGAGATGGACTTGCGACAGAAAAGCCGATCAGCTGATCATTGATCAGTTTCATGATTGAAGTAGCAGCAGGAGAGAGAGAGAGAGAGAGAGGCAGTCGCTCCATATATCAGTTGTGAAGCTTAACATGGCAATGCTTCACAAACATTCAGAGATGAACTTACACACTTGCTTTACATCTCTAGGATAACTTTCTCAGAGATTAAAAGCCGGTTTGGAAGCACGTAGCGAGGCTCCAAATGCTCAACCAGACCGCCGACAGGTCTCGCACGCCACAGCCGCTCTATCACGTGATGCATACTCTTCCGACGTGCTACGGTCATGAGCTGGGTTACACTATGTCTGAAGTTTTGTGAGGTGCTTTTCTGATAGTTAATGTATACGATTTCCGATCCAGTAATTTAGGTCAGTGTCAGACGGATACATAAGATCAGATCGGTCTAATAATAAGAACACAAAGTTTCAGTGAGCATCATCATGTCATGAGACACTTTATAAAGCAACCTGTTAGGTATTAAATCGCTGCCATCTATAATTCATCATTAATGTTACAATATATATAAGTTTAATATCGTCTTTATTTTACATGCTTATACTGAACAAAAAAATGACATTAACAAATTTGTTATGTTAATTGCAATGCAATTAAAAATAAGAAAAAGTAATTTATTGATCTAACAACAAAAGAGAAGGAATGGAAATTTAGCCATTTCAGAATCAATGAAGTAAAAGAGAATTTTTACAAAAGACACAAAAGGAACTATAAATGTTAAAATGAAAAGTGACTCTGACAGTGAAGAAAGTGAACCTGGCATGTTTGATGGAGATTTAGCGCAGGTGTTCAATTCAGAAACAGGGTTTGATTGATGACGATTACCGATAAAATAAATGTGAATACCAAACTCAGTTTTGCTCCCGCTCTATTTTTAAATACGCACACTTGTATGCTTGTGTGTATTATTGTTGTAAGGCGGACGTAGTAGAGGACACCACGAGAACATTAAAGGGGGAAGTGTGGGCGTAGATTGTATATAAAACCCGCGCCTTATGTGTGTGTGAAATACAGTAATGGCACACATAACTGAGACTGCGCCTTTTAGTACGGTGCGTCTTATGGTCGTGAAAATACGGTATAAATGTTAAAATGAAAAGAGCAGATGATTACGATCTGTTGTGCTATATTATAAAAAGTTAATGCATAAGGTATGAAAGACTTCCTCTAGCCATTCTTGGGGCAACTGTTAATACAGATTTTTGGCAGATATTTCAATGAGTTTGAGCCAAAAATAAATAAATAAATACTCAGATTACTACCAGGAAACCAGCAAATGCGTGCCTTTTTTTCCCTGTAGGTCAGTCAGTACATGTCTAGCTTACATTTTATACAATCTAACTAGCCTGCAACAAACCACACAAAACCATAAAACTGGATTCATAGATTTAAAATGAAGCACGCCTCCATTCGCCCGACCTCAAGAGGACAGATATAGAAAAATCTCATGTTATTTCTGTGTAATAATGAACACAGCACTTCCTGTGTTTTTTCCCCTTCCTGAAGCAGCAAACACAGACACACACACACACACACACACACCTGTGTACAGCTAACAATCCCCCTCCTTCCTCCTGCAGACCAGGAAATGCCCAGCATGTACAGCAGGGTCTGACGTCACTAACTGCTTTCTTTAGATGCACTCATACAAACATAATAAGGCCCTGCCTTTGGCAAACACTTAGGCAAACTGCCGCCTGCTAATGAAACCAGAGCAGAAAACAAAGTACAAACAAGGGCAGTGATAAATAAACAGACTGCTGAGGGTAGATGCAGTCGGAAGGGAGGACATTGGTCCACTCCTAGTTTTTCTACCTTGGGGATGAGGAAAATCCCTTCGGCCTTTCATGTCTATAACTCACATATTTGTTTTTCCTCAGTGCTTTGGGGGGAGGCAGTTCACAAGAACTATAACACAAGCCACAGCAGCATGTGCCCTTTTTTTGGTGGCAATAGTGGAAAGTTTTCACTTTATGCTCTTGTAAATTCTCCAAACAATGGCTGGTTTCCTGTGTGTACAAACTAAGATTAGCATGTTAGCACATCTGCAGTGCCTGGTTAGCTAATTTTCTCTGTATTTCTTTGTGTAGAAATATTTAGGTCCCTTCAGAAAAGGAAAACTGGACACTTCCAACATGATAAGCTTCTAAAACCACTTAAAATACTCAAACACTGGCTACTTTTACATTACATAGTTCTCATAGGACAATGTGTTCCTTTTTTAATCTACTCTGACCATCACAGTTAACAGCTCAAAACGACACTACCACCATAACCTGTGATGGAGGAAACAAATACTACTTCATTTTTTTTGGTGTAATCTGATAGAGCGCAGCACGTCTAACACTTCCCTCTAAATCGTTCGGGACTTGAGTGTATGTATCCACATTACTGTGCATCCTGATATCTTCAGTATTTTCATGTATTTGTGATGACATGACACTAAGATCTTGCGATGGCCAGGCTCCATCTCTGTTACGCCGCTTCCTTTATCTGTGACAGACATCCATAAATGCTCTGATGTAATTCATTTCAGTGCATGAAGGGTCAGAGCTAGTCTTGAGGCTTCCACAGGTCTGTTAGTGATGTTTCACTACAAAGCAATGTAGTGAATAAAAGCAAGGATTCAATATAATCTATGGTGTGACTGCTCTCTCTCTCTCACACTCTCTCACACACACACACACACACACGTTTGGGCCACTGACTGTGTTTCCCAAACACACTGGCTGTAATGGACCCTCAATAATGAGTAGCACAGCTCTTTTCACATTAAAAACAACAGAAGTGCTTTTACCGCCCGTGTGGACAGTTTTACTCAGCAACACCACCACATAAATTAGGAGGCCATTTAAAAATAAATAAATAAAATAAATTAGCTGTCTGTGCATTCCTGTGGAAAACATTTCACAGGTTTCGATGCATAAACTGAGTCCATGTTTGCGGCTGTTACAGGAACTAAGAGGGTGCTAATCAGATGTACTTGATTAACTGATGAAAGTGTAAGCACCTCTTTAAAAGCTGAAGTTGTGGTAGTTTACTGGTTTGGAGCATTCAGCTGTGTTAACAACACCGCAGTCTTCTCAGGAGTGGATTTCATTGGAAATTCAGCCAAAGGCCAGACTGTGCAATGCTCAGAGAGACTGCAACAAACCCAAGAGCTAAGAACAAATAGCTCATACCAGCTGTCAAGCACAGTGGTGGAGGGGTGTTGATTTGCTCTGCAGCCACAGGACCTGAACACCTAGTAGTTACTGAGCTGACCATGAAATCCTCTGTCTAGCAAAGTATCCTAGGGTCAAATGTGAGGCTGTTTGTTGTTCATGCAACAGTACAATGACCCCCAAGCACAGCAGCAAATCTACATGAGAACGGCTGAAAAAGAAGAATCAAGGTGAAGGATTGAAATGCTGTGCTGGGACCTTATGAGAGCTGTGCATAAATTAATGCCTGCCTGCACAGAGTCCTGTGAAAACTCACTGCACCGTATGCGGATAAAATGCCAGCTGTTTAAAAAAAATTTAGATTTCTTGTAACCTTTGCTGCGACATGGGCTCTCTCTCTTTCTAACAGCAGTACCTGCAGAATGAAGGGTGTCGTCAGCATGAAGGCAAAACAGCACACCACATTTAGTTATTCAGTTATTAAATGACTTACTAATAGTTTTTAAATACAAATCAACTCCTACATTAGTCTACATTCTTCTAAATTAAGCTATAGGGCTATCTATTGGCTTAGGGAGCTCAGTGAAGTAAAAATGTTACGCTGAGCCATTGTAAGTGGAAATTGACAATTAAATTAATCCTATAATGTTAAAAATACTGTAACATATCACATGCAGGTTAATATGCATTTGCTGCTGCATCAGAGAAACCATTACCCATTACACTATGAAGAGATGAGGGCTGCTCATATAGATGCAAATTATAAGAGGCGTACGCAGAGTGAAAACAAGCTCACAATAAAGACGGGGGAAAGGGAAGCTGTGGTTCCCAAAGCGTAAAAGTTTGGTAGAAGTTCAACAAAGCTGCTCTCAGTTATGACATCATTGCAAACAGCTGCTGTGTGTGTGTGTGTGTGTGTGTGTGTGTGTGCGTGTGCGTCTTCTATCCAAGGATCTTTGGAGAGGAGTTTGCTGACTGCTCGACAGCTAGCTAAATAGGATCTTAACCCACTTTAGACGTGCAGCAAACCCCTGATTGTGTGTGTGTGTGTGTGTGTGTTTCAAGTGCAGAATGATGACTCAGCAGGGTGTGTGTGGATCCGTGTGTACATGATCTAACAAGCTTGTGGTGGGTTCCTCCCACTCTTCTCTGACTAGTTGAACCCTTGACTTTCTCAGAGTGTGAGTTTTCAGTGGAAGACGTTAGTGAGGACACAGAAAACAAACAGATGACCTCTCCTCCAGAGAGCTTTCACTCCTTCCCAGCATGAACTACAAACCACACAATAGTGTTCAGTGCCTCTTTTCCACACACAGCTTTTATTTGGGCGGGCTGCCCAGGTATACTAACACTGGCCCAGGCTACGTTTGGTGACTCATTTTTCCTTCTTTTTTCTCATTTCCCCATCTGCAGTAGATTAACTGGTGTTCCTCATATTTCGAAAGCTCAGTTGCTGCAGCTGCAGCTAGCTGTGACCCTCTCTAGAGCACACATGGCCAAAAGACGACCATCTTAATCTGACTTCTGACACCATGAAAGGGTCATCCTATCTTAAATGACCATGGCCCTTCTGCTCAACCATCTCAGATGATCTCAAATTAATTATGTTAGTAAATAACACTAAACCTACTTTGTGACAATAAACAACATTGTGAATATCAGATGCTCGTCCTCCCATGGATGGACTTAAATATCATCAGGGCTTTGTCCAGTGATAATCTGACACAGATGGCTTACAGTATCTGCTGGCATTGTGTTAAATTAATAAGCTGTTTTCCTCTTTGTCAGGAACAGACTGGCAACCATTTATTTTTATGTATACAAGGTTAACATGAGGTTTGACTTAAACAGTTTTCCCAAATGTTCAAAATAAAACAAAAATGCAAAGAACTTTTATTTTAATAAAATAATAAATGAGAACAGGACGAAAATAATTAAAAGCATTACTGAAATTCTTCTTCAAAATAAAAGCTGCTGGTGAAGTCAGACCGAAGCTGCTGACAGTTTCCTGTTTGAAACTGGTGCACTGCTGCTAATGAATGGCCTTGCAAATGAACAGTTTTCATCACATCACCTCGAATGAGCATCATTGCAGATTTTATTTTAGCCCAACACCAACACAGCTGAGCCAAATGTCGTTTGGCGCTGTAGTTTAACATGCGGCTCATGCAGTCTCATGGCTGAACATCCAGCACAAAGACTGAGCCTCTCTGTCATATTTGAAATAAACACCTGCAGCCCAATAAGGAAAAAGCATTTTCCATGACTTTACAGTAGAAAAACCACAAAATGAGCACATGTGTAAAGGTTCCCTGTCATTAATGGCTAAATCTGACAAACCTCCCCACCGGCATGCTGTTAAACACAGGGTGGAGCTCAGCACACATACACGACTTTTTAAAAGCCTCTTCAGCTCAGGATGAGCTGGACAACTCTCAGATGCACTCAGCTGTTTCTGAAGAAATAAACATGAGCAATGCAACCTCCACGGGCATTGAACACACAAAAAAATCTGCAGAAATCCAAGCTCGATATTCTCAGCTGACGCAGACAGAAACTTAAGACTTAAATTGACTGCTGTGCTATTTAATCTGTTTATATGAGCTCCTGATAATCTGAACAGATTTAATGAGGAACAACAATGAACTTGAACAAACTTTTGTGAAAAAACACAAACAAAAGAACAAAAAAGCTGTTATTCAGTGTGTGTATGCGCATGTTTGCAATGTCTAATGCGACGGTCATTGCATTAGAGAAGAGGTCTGTCATGATACAGCAGCACTTCTACACAATGTCACTCATTCATTAGCCTGACTTTAACCTTTTCATAGCCAGCACTGTTCTTGCCTGTCTGTGTTTATGCAAGTTGTAAAGCAAGAGTGCATCCCAGCATAACTGCCTTTTAGCAAGGCAGGAAATCCCTCACTGAACAAATATGCAGTTGGTGCATAAAACCATTTGCAGACATTTAAATACGGCTAAAATTCAGCTGAACATCATTATAGTGTTGATGTCATTTACTGTAAATCTGATACTAATTTAACCAACAGCAATGTAGGGGAAAAATTCAACACAAGCACAAATTAGATCGGGGAACATTGTTTTTTTATAAAAATAAATCAATCTATCTATCAATAACTGAAACTTAATCTGGATTTTGGTACGGTGATAATGACCTTTTCCCAGGTGCCAAAGTGACATCTTTAAATCTGTTCTGGCTAACAGACAGACATCAACAGTGAAAGTGATGGTAACGTTCCTCTGTAACAATCAGGGGGATGTTTTAACGCATCAGCACAGAGAGTGACAGCCTAACAGTCACAGAAATCTCTCGGGGTATCCACCAGCACACAGCAAGCCCCGCAGTGCCAAGCAGCTTTCTTTTAAAGCTACACTTGTTTTTAAGCTACAATTTAATGTGAAAATAGTTGGACAGTTCACCACTGACATCTTTAAAATGTAAACACTCTCTAGGAAAACAGCAAGGTGATATAAGTGCTCTCTACCCTCAAGTATAGCAGGAGAAAGTTCACTGATGTCGGACAAGAGGGTCTGGCTTGGTGTGGGCGCTTCAGGCTTTTCTACACTTAACTCATCACACCGTGCATCTATGGGCGTTGCTCGGTGCACTGGGGCACAGTCATGATAGAACAGGAAATAGACTTTCCCCATATTTTTCCCACAAAGCAGAGAATTGTTTACGATGTCTTGATTTCCTTTCGCTGGACCTCAGGGGGCCCAGACCCCCACAGCTCCGGTCAAGCAGGTAACCTTATCCTAACATTTGCCAAACCCAGACTCCTCCGACTACCAGATAGAGGAGAGAGCTTGGTCAAGTCACAGAACCACTGCGTTGGAGTCCACTGCCAGCAAGTTTTACACTGCTCCACCTTACATTTGGCACCCAGCACCCTGTTTTTGTGCTGATGTTAATGCCAGAGGAGGTTTGGAGCTCTGCAGTTCTTGAGTCAGCAGAGTGTTGATGACACACCCACTCTGAAAGTTGCAGTGGTTCCTAAATGCCTCCACTTTGCAATAATAACACTTACAGCTGTTCATGGAATATCTAGGAGGGAAGAATTTTCACAGACTGACTTGTTGCAACAATGGCATCTAGGGCCGGGCCATATCATACCGTTCACGGTAATACCGGTATAGTGTTGGGCAACGATAAGAAAATGAAATATCGCGATAGAATATGGGTAAAACGCGCATGTGCAGTGCCTTTGTTTTCATACGCACATGGCGGAAAAAGCATGGTGGCAACGGAGAATGAGAAGGGTAAAAGCGGATCGTTGAATGAAACAGATGAACCAGAATTGGTTTCTAAAAATGCTGCAACTTCAGTGGTGTGGAACTGGTTTAGCTTTAGAGCATGCTAGCAGGCCGTCGTTATTACCGTCTTTTTTGGAAAATACGGCACACTTAAAATCAATCCTTTGAGTTTTCTGAAAATTGACAGTGGCCCTTATAATCCCGTGTGCCTTATGTATGAATTCTGGTTGTGTTTACTGACCTCGAAACGATTTTATGTACACAGCGCTCGAAAATCTGTCAAATGTTTTAGTACGACTTTGCTAAGCTACGAACCCGCACCACTTGATGGATTGTCGGAGCATTACGGCTATCGTAGGTAGGGATGGGTACCGGTATCCGGTGCCATTATGGCACATAAACGGTAATAACCAGACCGAAAAGCAGCGTACACTTCGGTGCTTTTTTTTTTTCATGAGATGTCATACGCTTTGGATTCTAGCCAATCATTTTAACTTTCCGAGGATAGTAGGCGGGCCCAGGTACGCATGTTCTTTTAGAGCAGAGCTACAGATTAAAAGTCTGGCTGTACTTCACAGCAAAAGATGCAAACTCAGCAGCCTGCAACAAGTGCTTTAAGCTGATACTGTGATACTGTCAAAGGAGGTAACTCCTCAAATCTGATGAAACACCTGGCGACGCAAAGCGTTTTTTTTTTAAAGCTGAGAAATGCGCCGTATTTTATAGCTTGCTGCGAGACCTCACAACGTGCACATCTACTGTGGGTGTGGTGCCTGTTATCAGACCCAGAGTTTGCAACATCCCCCAAAAACCCAAAGAGGAGAGTCCTGGCCCCTAGCCCTGCCAGTGTAGCAGAAATGATGACGGATGATGATGGCAGCAGCAGCCGTTCTTCTCTGCGTGAGTAGCTTAATGTTGTTTGTGTGTAATTTACGTTGAGTAGGCTAACCACGTTATTACATTAATGCACGTAAGGTGAACTAGCAAACACCGTGGTAGTTACATGCGGCTGTCTTCTTGTTCGATGGCAGATACTCCCTTCACCCTGGCCAAAAAGGCTAAAATGTCCAAAGAAAAAGTGGGAAACAGTTAAACATGAGAGGTTTTTGGACAAAGTTTGTGTTTTTTCCATTGTTTAAGCACTGCTTCCAGCCAAGAGTGATACCATATATGCCCTATAGCTGCAGAAAAGGCTAATATTGTTATCTTTTTACAAAACAAAAAAACAGCTAAACATGAGAGGTTTTAGCACAAAGTTTGTGTTTTCCATTGTTTAAGCACCGGTTCGAGCACCATTTAAGCACCAACACCGTTTCAAAAGTACTGGTTTGGCACCGGTATCAGATAAAACCTTAACGATACCCACCCCTAATCATAGGCAGGAGCCTCGCGGAGTGATATGTACTGTGCTTCAACATAATATTACCATATTGTGTGTGTATAACCTCTTTAAGTTTTGTGGATATTCTACATGGTTATGCTGAGGACATGTCAGCCAATTTCCACTGGAAATGCCTTTTGGTTAAACTGTCAGCAAGGAATTTGCATTTGCACTGTAATTTTTTTATATAACTATACTATATAAGTTTGATGCATATAAAAAACAGCTGCTTGTTTAAGTGCAATTTCATTGATGGGGTTTTTTGAACTAATAAAGTTGTGGAGTTGTAAAGTATTTTGTCTAGTGTCAATTATATCGTCAGTTATATCGTTATTGCAAATTTTTAAATGTATATCGTGATAAATATTTTTGGTCATATCGCCCTGCTCTAGTGGCATCCATGCTTAAATTCAGTGAGCTCGTTAGAGCGCCCCACTCTCACTGACATTTGTAAAGGCACACTGCATGGATCTTACTACTTATCTTATACACCTGTGACAATGACACTGAAAACACCTGAATTAAAAGATGAACTAATGTCGCCCAATACCACACTCCATAGAGTTTATATCCACAATACCCAACACTGATAATCAAATCCTGATTTATTTTTTTTTAAAAGTGATTAAATACTTTCTGTTCAAGCCATGGGTTAACTTATGTTCCACATTTAAATAGTTCTTTAATAAACACACACCGCCAGTGTTTGACATTGTCCGCAATATTCTGCCCCTTTCTAAACGTTTCCTGTTTTTGTGCGTTTAGACTTGGTCACCAGTTCTCATCCCATTTCAATGCTTTCATATCACACATTGTGACACAACCTCAGCAAGCTCCCCGAGCCTTCAGTAAAGCTGATACTTCATATTTAAAGTAAGGAAAAAAGTTTAAACCCCAAACGCCCTCAAGAAGGAACATAGAAGCCTGAGAGATTTTAAGCCTTGGATGTCATTTACAAGCTGTGAGTCCATTGTCCTTTTACGGCTGTCAAAAAATACTTTATATTAAACTGAAAATGATGAGGAAATAAGGAAAAAAAAATATCAGCACTAAAAATATGAAGCTGGATACCCACGAGCAAAATTACATCGCTGCTGGGGTGGGATTACTGGAGTGCAATGCACCTGCAACACAGCTTAGTGTTTATGTCAAAGTCAAGTGGGTGGAGCGATCACTGACTCAGACACACAATGGGCAGTGTAAGGAGAGACGGAGGGAAAGGTGTAAATGACTTAGCCTGACATAATTAGAGAAAATAAGTGAATGGAGGTCAGCTGAAGGTAAACAGTTGATTTTTTTCTTTTGTTCTACGAATGTTTTCACATATCTTTAATGGGCTAATTATACACATGAGATAATTATCCAACTGTGATCAAAAGTTGATTGCACAGGTCGCCTGATAGGAGGCAACTTTTCTGCAAATCTCTCAGAGAGATTGTCAATGGTTCGTAAATAATTGTGTCAACAATAATAATATCCAACATGCTGCCATCAGTCTGTCAATGAGCACAACTCGAGGGGACTCGACTCAGCTGGCTGCCAACTGGTTATATTTCTATAAAGCGGGAAGGCTGCCAAGCCCCTACGTGAGCTGACGATTTATCACATTTCATTGCTGTATTGTCAGAAACAGATTGGATCTGATTGCCAACTTGACCCCTTTCAGTAAGCTCCGCCTTATGGCAACATTTATGGCATGTTTTAGTGACAGTGCTGGCGTGCTTGAGAATCTCGTTTTGAAAAAAAACTAACGTGAAATAAATTTGTGTTATTGTAGAAAACCGATACAGACATAGTTTAACTTTGAGAACATAATTTGCAGTTGAAAAAAGGTGATAAATAGTAATGTGTGTTACTGTAAATGTAAGAAACTGCAATAACGTCATATTCGACGTGTCTGAGGATTCCCAACTTTAATTTTATAACAGTCCAGTTATGTGTGTTTTGTTTTACAGTTTCTTTGCTTTAAAAATAATTTTTCAAAACATTTTTTTGGAATCAATTTTGACAGCACTGCTTTCCCAAACTTCTTTTAACCGCTGGGGACTCCAAAAATATACTTCGAGAGGCTCAAAGTACATTTTAGGGGTTTTTGGGGGGGGGGGGGGGGGGGTAAAGAAAAGTATTTACTAGAAAAAGCAACAAAGTACTCTGAGAAACAACGAAGAACAAACGATACCTGGGAGCTTCCTTTTCACGCATCGCTCTTTAAGCTTTCACCTTATGGTCAAGGATGCCAGCAAAAGCTACTGAAATTTTAATAAAGGCAGCTGAAACACTAAATGAGATTCCTGGCACACAAAGTGGGATTTCTACCATGAATTTTGAGCTTTTGTTCCACTAAACTTTAATAAAATCTTCAAGCTATACAAACAGTTGCTTTAGCTGACGTTGTAATTTATTAACAATATCAACAATCTTCACTGTAATGTCCAGCCCTGCAGTGGCCACAACAACCTCAATGAATATTTTGATTGGACTGTCTGGGCTTCACTAACCCATTAGCATCAAGGTTAAACAACCACCCATCGATCTTTTTAAGAGCTCATCCAGTTCAGGGTCGAGGATGAGCCGGAGCCTATCCCAGCTGTCACAGAGCAAAAAGCAGATTGAACAGGCCTAAATACGCACACACACACACTGCCAGTATTTTAGTATTTATCCACAGCATTTCAGTCTTGAGTGAATGTTGTAACCTGAGGGAGTTGTCTGGTTGCTCATGGTTGCTCCAGTCATATTTATGCTGTCAGGGAGGAATTCTGCAGCTAGCCTCGACCTGCACACCAGCTCTGCATTCACACACGCATGCACACAGACACACACACTCACGCACACACAGACACACACGCACACACACCTCTCACTGCCAATCTGATTTTTCCAGGCTCTTTCTGGGGACTTTTAATCCTGGGAAAGTTAAATGGAGGCTGAATAACAGCCAGAAGTTAGAAAAAGTTGCAGAAAATGTAGCTCAATCAAAAGTTTAAGAAGTTTACTTTTCAAAACTGAATTAAGAGATTAAAGTAATGAAGCCCCAACAGATTTGTCGACATAACCGACAGTCCAATAGTTCATTACCAGATGTGGTAGGTATTTTTTTACTGTTTTATATCCCTTTTTTAAAAAAAAAAAAATCCCTGTAGAATATCTGCACTTACCAAAAACAAAATGCTTCTTTGGAAAGTTTCATTTCCCACTGCATACATGCAAACTTGACAACTTCCTTCCTTTGCATTTGCAAACAAAACTCCCTCTTTTAGGCATCTCTGGACTAAATTTAACTCGCAATGAATATGACAGCTCCAAAATTAGACTGTGCCGGTGTATTTTCAGAGTGTTGAGCGCACACAGGGTGAAGTGGAAATACTGAGAAATCGGACATAGGAGATGAAACGTCACCCACAGGAGGAAGAAAAAAGAATAATATAAAAAGGCAGACGAACGCGGCAACCGGAGGTGTCGCACAAAGTTGTCAAGTCATTTTAGCAACAGGATCTGGAGAGGACTGATAAACACACATGCTCTTTCTCTCTCTCATGCACACATACACACACACAAACAAACAAACAAACACACACACACACACACACACACACACAAACAAACAAACAAACAAACACACAGCGGAGGTGCCCTGAATAACAAGTTTAAACAGGACTTATGATGACCAGAAGAGCCCAACGTAGAGGAATAAGAGGGGAAAAACACCTTTGATAGCCTGCAGCATTTCCCCTCTTCATTCACTGCCTGTTTCCTCTCTGGACAATCAGGGCAAACACCACTGGTCAGGAACAAAGCTGCTTCACAGAGGCCACTCAAAGGCCACATTTTGTAGAAGATCCCTTTGCTCTTACGTCTATGTCCCTTATGCTCTCGTTGTGTTTTACACCTCTAATCTGAAAGCTGAAGATAAACACGAGTGTGCACCCATTCCAGGTGCAAAATGAAGCATCCTCCTCCATTCCCTGCTAATATGATTGAGCAAACCAAAACAAAAAACAAAAAGGGGAGCAAGGCAATCTTTTAAGTGTAGCTTCTACTAAATTATTGATAAAGACACTAAACGGTCAATAAGAAGCATGACAACCATCGGCACGTGCCTCTCTGCTGCTCGGGGAGGGTTTGGACTGAGCCTCTGTCTTCATTCATTGACACATGCAGGGTTTGTCACGGCTGCTGCACTTGACACTCCTTGATAAAGCTGCTGCTAACAGCAAAGGGCACAAACACTCACCCCCTCCATACAGAATAAAAGTTTACTAACCCTGCCCTGACAAGTTCACAGAGCCACACGGGTAACACGAACGGTTCGGCCATGGGAAAACAGGCTTGTGCCCCCGTGTGTGCCGAATGTCAATTAATTAGCACAGTTAGCTTAATGTTAGCCAAAGTTGTTGAAATTCCTGTGGACGACTTGCCGAAACTTCGGCGACAAAGCCAAACAACCCGCCTTGAGAAGAAAACGTGAAGCCAGTAAAGACAGCCGGCAGTCAGGACTGTTCAGGATCACACGCTATATGTTCAAACTGCAAATTAGCTAGCTTTAATGTTTGCTAAAGTTAGCCGGCTAGCTGTCCGATAATGGAAGCAGACGGGTTAAAGTTTTGAGCAAGCTCCGGGAGTCTCTGGATCAGCGCTAGTCGCAGCCAGCTAGCCGCGGCTCCCGCAAGCTGAGTGACGCTGCTGCTTCCCCAGCCGTGGAGTGGGGACTGACTTACCGGAGTGTCGGTCCGATACAGTTGGTGTCTGTGCTCTCGATTTCCCGCAGGATACGTTCGTGCTCGGCGGCTGTCTCCAAACTCGCCATCCTGCATGTTGCTCCGGACGGTTCCGAGCTGAGCTGAACAGACTCGCCGGGATCTGTGCGTCACGGCAGGAGGAACCACAGGGTTGGCTTGATATTTTAACCGAGCAGCCCGAGTGAGCGGAGCTTTCCTCTTTGTCGGGAAGAAGGGACGTTGTGTTATGAGGAGCGGCGACCTGTAGAGTGTTAATGTTGTTAAAAGAGTTTAAAGAGTGACATTTGCGGTTTTAACTAAAACCACCGATTTAAATCGGTTAAATTGAGCACTGGAATTTTCAGTCCCCTACTTGGTTTGATAAAATAAACTAGATTTTTACTCCCCTTTTTAAATGTTGTTTTACTTCTGATTCAAGATTGAAGACTCTTTGTTGTCATTATGTAAACATAACATAGCATAACAATACAATAAATAAATAATAACAATCACTTTTATTTGTTGGCACCTTTTAAACCCCTCACGGTCATCAACATTAAATAAAATTTAAAATCGAAAAATATGTTTTGAGCATTCATCTCCAGTTTGGCATCTTAATCAAAAATAACAATAATGTGTTGACTGTTTTTTAACTTTTTTTGTAAAACAGTCAATTTGCAGGAAATCAATAAAAATAACCAAAATTTTACTATTTGACCAAAATGATCCATTAAAAGGGTGAAAATTACAGAGAAGCCATTTATTTGAGTATAATGGCTATAATGTTTGATACCCCTGATCTATAGTAGGACAACATGGCGATAAGATATACTGTATAAGACCTTTCACCTCTAATCCAGGTAGGATCTGAAAATGGCTACCTCCATGAAGTACATCGCAATGTTTTTATGTTGTGTGTCGCCTTCAATTTCACATTCAGTTCATCAGTATCAGTCCCTTCTAGAGGCTACCTGCAAGGACATGTCTTTCTTTGTCTCTATTTATACATCCCAGACACTCTTACTGCAAAGCAGCATTGCTTTAGGACGGAGGACAGGCCTTGGGATTACATGGAGAGTGAAGAGTATATTGAAAGGTATGGAAGCAATCCAGTGTGGGCTGACTACAGGAGGAACCACAAAGGAGACATCCACCCTTATAAGACTTGTAAGACTTGCATTAGAGGTGACAACATATGCGGAAACCCCTGCCCAATTTGTTGTGATCCAAACATTCACCATCAGAATGTCAAGTTGTTGCAGCAATTCATTAGTCCCCACACTGGAATGGTGTTGGATTCCACTCGAACTGGTGTGTATATGAAACAGCAGAAGAAGCTAAATGAGGCAATTAACACGGCACAAAATCACGGCTTACTTCCTTTTCAGATTCAATATGTGGGATTTTTTAGGGGAGGACTACTCCAATTCCCATGATGCTGTGGGCTCCACACCACCACCCCCATCCTTTACTTTAGATGACAATTGGTATAAATGATATGGGGAAATACTTCCTGATGAGAATGAAGTGGCTAAAGTCAAGAAGACATATAAGGCTTAATTAAAGTGATCGAGGCACTGATCATGCTGTCACAAAGAGACCAATTGCAAAACTTATTTGGTTTTTAGCCCCTGAGATGTTTTTTCTACAGGTGTGCACAAAGTTGTACAATAAACCACAATGAAAAATTGAAAAAATAAATACTGTATAAGTTGTAAGTACGCCCACTTTCGTTAACCTAAACTTAATAATAGAACCAAATACAAAAACATTTTAACTTTATCCATTCCTCCTCACACACAAAATTAATAAATACAACAACAACTACAATAATAATAATAATAATAACTGATTACAGCCACATTTTATTATGTGGCAGATTCAGACATATGCACATGCATATCTTCTTCAGTGATATCATGTGTTGGCCTCTTACTTCTGTTAATTCTGATATTGTTTCTTTCTTGCATTTCTATTGTTTGATTGTTTGTTTTTTAAAGTTCCTTTATTTCATATTTCGCTTTGTCTAATTTCACAGGAACTTATGTGTGACTTATTTATACTATATGCCTTTATTTCTGAGGGGTTTTACATCTAAGTGACCTCATATGTAATTTCCTAATATGTGTTTGTGCCTGTGAAGCCCTTTGAACATCCATATATGACAATGGCCTATATACAAACGAAACAAACTGAAAACTCAAGTTTTAATAATTTTCCCGGAAACAAAAAGGTGGGCGTGACCACCGTGTCCTTTCTCGAGCTTAAACCGAAACAAGACTTCCTTTGATATTTTCAAAATAAAACCACAAGTATAGTCTGGCCTCGCATCTTTTAGCTCTTTTATTTAATTTCAGTCTAATTTTGCTGTATCTCCAACATAATGCAGTTTTTAAGCATTTTTGTACTCCACGGTCTATATGTGTGCTTTTAAAAGGGGGGAGCAATGCTTTTATTTTGTAGGCATACTTGCTTACTCAGACTGCAGGTGTCAGTCTGAGTAAACCTTTCAGATCTGACGCTACTCATTGTGCCTGCTGTCGGAAGAGTGAGGGAGCGAGAAAAGTTAAGATGGAGGTAAAACAAAACAAAACAGAAGAATAAAGACAATTTGAAGCGATTTGTTTGAATACGAGTGAAGATTGTCCGGTTGATAATTTGTGTTAACATGAAATGTCAGTGGTTCGCTAGGCTGGATGAGCCTGCAGCACTTTGCACATGGATCAGAGTCCATGCAGCGATAACGGGAACAAGCTGTGAAAACTCAGCATTGTTGCAAATAAAACTTTAGTTTGTTTTTAGTTTAATTGTGCAGCTTTTGCCAACTTTAATTTAACTCGCGCATACACACAAACACAGGCGGCGTGGATCTGCTTGACTGTGTCTGTGCCACCTGCTGAGGGCAACTCTTGGACTTCAATCATTAAGACATTTGAATGGCATTTCCACAGATGCGCACGCATGCCTCGTTGTGTAACTTGTATGAGGATAAACGGCATCTCACTTGTGTCTTTTGAGGCTGATCAAAAACACATATTCTATGTGGGTTTTTTTTCCATTTTTATTTTTTTATCTCTTTCTATTTCAGCCCCAGAAGAAGTTGATCAACTCAGCAGAGAGTTGCGTGGACGACGCCCTCCTCGGCCTCGTCAGGGCCTCCGGGGGCCTCTCTCTGCTAAAGGGCCACAGGGTCGTGCTTCGGTCTGACCTTGAAAACCTCAAGGGAAAAGTGGCCCTCCTCTCTGGAGGGGGGTCGGGCCACGAGCCCGCACACGCAGGTAAGACTTTATTCCTTTACACATGAACATGAGATGCTTCTGATTACCTCAGCTCTGATTTCTCCTCCTCGTATCCTCAGGTTATATCGGAGCAGGGATGCTGTCGGCGGCTGTTGCAGGAGGAGTGTTTGCATCGCCGCCTCCTGGCAGTGTCCTTGCTGCCATTCTCTCCTTGCACAATGCAGGCAATGTGTCCTTCAGTTTTCCATGTGTGTGTGTGTCTGTGAGGGTTGGTAGTGCATATATATTTAACTGATCTTATCTGTTTAATAAAACCAGTGCTTGCAAAGTGCAGTGTGGTGCAACTCTTTTAAAAAAAAGTCTAACTGTTGATTTGATTTGAAGTTTGACCTTTTACATTTGATCCTTTTGCCAAAATGGTTCACTGATCTCGCCCTGTGACAGTGCTGCACTGTTGCCGTCGTTAACGCTGCACCTTATAAAAATTTGGTGGCCACTTCCTTTCAGTGAGGAAAAATCTGTGTCCATGGTGATTGCATTATTTTTGTAAGTAGTCACAGAGGGTCCAACACCTTCACCCACCTGGTGTGAAGTAACCTGTCTGCAATGGACAGACTCAGACTGTCTTCAGTCAGTCTCACAGTTTGCAAATAAGTGCATGCAGATTGCCAGCATGTTGCAGTAGGGTGGCAGTGGTGGAATCGACTCAACTGGATGCCAGCTGGTTATATTTGAGTTATATTCCTGTGCAAAATCAAAGGTTACTGAGCACCTGTGTTAGTCTGCAGATAAATTACTATCCCGCAGCAACTACTGGGAGGCAGAGCCTTCAGCTTTCAGGCCCCTCTTCTGTTGAACCAGCTCTCAGTTTGGATGCAGAAGACAGACATTGTCTCTTCTTTTAAGATTAGGCTTAAAACTTTCCTTTTTGGCAAAACATAGAGTTAGGATTGCAACAGGTGACCCTGAATCCTTCTCCTAGTTACACTGCAATAGGTGTAGGCTGCTGGCCCCAAAAAGAAGGATAAGGACAATAAAGTGATGTTGGTGAGAACAGATGCTCGTCATAACCCCAGATCAGCTACAGCTGTATCTGGCAGAAGGGAGCAAAGACTGTATATAAAAGACTGAGACACACTTTATACTAATGGTTAGCAAGCTGGAATTGTGAGTGCGTATCTGACTGAGAAACCGAGGATGCTGTTCATAGGGTAGCAACCCATCTGTCACAAACTAGAGAGTCAAAGCCATAACTAAAAGTGTTTGCTGAGGTCAGAGGGTTCGTTGTGCAGCCAAAGCAGTTGTCCTCTGGTGGCCATTAGAGAGAATGCAGCTTTTAAGATACATAGACCTAAAAGCTATGTCCATCTTTTATATACTGTCTGTGACCTGCTGCAAGTTTTTTTCTTTTTAATATCCAATGAACTAACAACAGTCTTCCCACCCAGGAGCCTCTGGGGTCCTTCTCATTGTGAAGAACTACACAGGTGACCGCCTTAACTTTGGATTGGCTGCAGAGCAAGCTCGTAACCAGGGTGTTGCTGTTGACATGGTGATAGTTGCGGAAGACTGCGCCTTTGACCAACCAAGTAAGGCTGGAAGAAGAGGCTTGTGTGGCACTGTCTTCATACATAAGGTACACAACAACAGCTTAATAGAGGTGTTATTTACTCTGGAAACAGCTCAACTTGGACCAGTACAAGTGTATCCTGAGTTAAAAGGGTTATAATATTATATCACTGTGCTCATTTTTTTTATGGTACAAATGCTGTTATAAAGCTACATGAGGCAGATTTGTCCTGTCTGCCGGTTCATACACTCCAACCCTCCCTATTTTTCCGGGAGAATTCTGAATTTCAGTGCCCCTCCCGGAGTCACCATTCTCCCGAATTTCTCCTGATTTTCCACCTGGACAACAAAAATGAAAAACTCTATCCCAGAATTCATAGCTCAGCCCAGCCAATTCCAGTTTCCAACAATGGCGGCAGCTACTTAGTTTTAATATTACTCTTATTATTCTTTCTGGGTCGCAAAATAAACTTTTAGCATATTTTCAGGCGAGAATGTAGCTGTGTAAACGTCAAATAACTGAGCCGGCGAGAACAGCAAACTCCCAGCACGTTTTCAAGCCTCTGCGGTCTTTCGCTACTCAGGTTAAACATGATATATAAGTCACTTAGATAACCTAAAAATGTTATTGTTTGACTTTTTTTTTCAGTGTTTTATTTGTTCCTGAGTAAATCCGTTTGGCTGAGATTAAAGTTAGTAGATTAGATTAGATTAAATAAAACTTCCTCTGGGGTTTTCACATAACTGAATAAACGTCAAACACAAAACTGACTAAACAGAAGTGTGAGATGGTCGAGAATTTACGCAAGCATCCAGTTATATTTAGATAGCAAGGAGCAGACGGCAGTTTCACTCCACCGAGAGAGCTCGTGACGTAATTCTGAAGGCTAGACCGTCACAGTTGCTCACTTCCGGCCTACCCGGCTTTTGGAGGACCCGGCCCACTGTGACCACGAAGGCTGGGTCATCAGGTGGATGCAGCCTCTGCATTTGGACAGCCCCAGCTGGGGGACAGTAATAACAGTGACATTTAACTTACTTTAAATAAATAATTTAAAATAAATAAACACTGTAAAATTCAAGTTTTTTGGATAAGTATATATATACACAAACTCCCCCCCCCCCCTTTTGTCTCCCTAATTCTGAGGTCTCAAGGCTGGCAAGTATGTGCCGGTTACTGATCTTGCAAAAAAGAAACTGTGAATCTGTTCTCTTAATATTAATTTTTTTAAAAAAAGGAAAAGCAAAAACAAATCTTAAAACGTATGGAGGACTGAAACTGCCAACATCAAACATGAATTAAATGTATAATATGCCCTTAAATGTGTCTAATTTAATTAAAAAATAATTAGGCAATAATTCATTCATAAACTCTGGCATTATTTTTTTTTAAATTTACCCTGTAATTATTTATTTTTCCCACGTAATTATTTTTTTTAATACA
The DNA here is from genome assembly GCF_056152115.1 of Neolamprologus brichardi. Lineage (NCBI taxonomy): Eukaryota > Metazoa > Chordata > Actinopteri > Cichliformes > Cichlidae > Neolamprologus > Neolamprologus brichardi. The sequence continues at coordinate 23,627,172 of NC_142106.1, read as the reverse complement.
TATTTTTATTAGAACCACAATAATAATGTCACATTTTATTAAACCCTCCATGTTTTTTTCTACTGAATGAAGCTCTTTTGTGTATTTCTCTTTTTATATTATTATTTGTACTTATTTATTTTACCTTCATTGTTGTGAGTCATTTTATGATATTATATTTTGTTGATCTAGGTTGTTGGAACAGGAAAGTATACATCATCTTATGAACTTAAGCAGAAACCATGAATTTGTATATTTTGCACCATGCAGCCTCGTATCATTGATGCTTTTATTAGATTTTTGTAGTATTTTTCTTGCCTTTAAACATGTGGCCTCTCGCTCTGTTAGCTGGCTGGTGCTTTAGCAGAAGAGGGCTGCTCATTGGATCAGATTGTTTCCAAGGTGACGGAGATTTTAAAGGGGATCGGTGAGTCGCGCTTTCTTTAGTTTTTTTTTTTTAATACATTTAATACTTTCTGGGAACACTGGAATACTTTTCTTAAAGATATTTCTGTTTTACTCCAGGCACTCTGGGGGTGAGTCTGTCTCCATGCAGCGTTCCCGGCTGCCTGCCTTCCTTCGATCTACCGCCAGGAGACATGGAGGTCGGGCTGGGTGAGGGATGATTAGAGGAGGATGGAAAAGGTGGAGTTGTGAGAGCAGGAGAAAGAGAGTGGCAGAATATGGAGAGCAGCCTTTTGGGCTGACACCAGTTATCTAGACTTTTATTTCCAGAACTAAACTTCCACCCGAGCTAATGAATACTTTTTACATTTTTTTTTGTGACAAATGATTTAAAACCAGATCACTGTTAGAATGGCCAATCTCCATCTTTGACTTTCGCTGCAGATGTGAGATCATGTTAGTGATATTTTAGAGAAAATGACTGAATTGCACCATCTAGTGGTGTGCAAGAGCAGTTAAGAGCAGCAAAATAGTATAAGTGAAGCATAAAATACTGTTTCCAAAGAATTAATTCAGTCAAATGGCGAGATGGGAATGTCAGAATTTCAGCATGTTAAATGGGTTGGGTGTCTTTAATCTGAGTGGAGTTTTCTATTCAATTCATAAAACTGGAGGAAATTCACTTGTAAAAGCTGAGAAAATGATGGAAACTCTTATCGAACCATTCTAAAGATGGTTCGATAAGAGTTTCACAGATGGAGAGAGCACAGGAGACGAAAATGAAATAACGGCCAGTGTTTTCTTTCTATTTTCAGGTATCCACGGGGAACCTGGAGTAAAGAGGTCAAAGGTGAGTCGGATTTGAACTTTAACAGCCTGAATGTGCTTTTAACATCAGGCTGTATGGTTCAGTTTCTGTTGATCTTCTCCCTCAGGTGGCCTCTGCTGATGAGGTGGTCAAGACCATGATAGACCACATGACCAACCCAAGCAGCCAATCGCATCTGCCGCTGAAATCAGGTTCACTAAATGACATCGATCATGTATCATGCTGACCGTTAGTACGGCTTCTCTCCATGTGTGTGTTTTTTCCCTCTTTCCTACAGGAGACAGTGTGGTTGTGTGCGTGAACAACCTTGGAGCTCTGTCTTGCCTAGAGATGGCTGTGGTGACTAGATCGGCCATCATCTGCCTGGGTAAGTGTGTGTCTGTGTGTGTGTGAGGTAAGCATTTAACCATACTTAGGTGGGTCCTACTGTGCTTCTCTCACATGATCACCATTTAACTTCCGAAAACATTTAAACCTTGATGTTTAATATACAGGAAAATAAACACCTGCATCTCACTACACCCTGTGAGCTAAAATATCATCCATGTAAAACATAACCTTCTCTTTTATTTTTCATAGTTCATGAATGGCAGTTTTTGTGAGTAGCTAGACTAACTAAAAGAAACCACAGTGGAACTGTTAATAAATGCTATTGAATAACATTTTTTATTAGCACTTAGCATGAGCTAAGATGTGATTTGATTGGCTGGTTTTGGTGGGTGGAGGAACAGCACGATCATTCGATAATCTGGAATATGATTGGTGTTTTTTATAGAAAGCCGTGGAGTGGTGGTTGCCAGGATGATGTCTGGGTTGTTCATGACCTCTCTGGAGATGGCAGGAGTGTCGCTGACCCTGATGAGGGCTGACAAGGAAACACTGAGGCTGATAGGTAAGTGTTCAAACACATAGCTTTGTTTTTCTAAACTTGTGAGGGCCTTTGTCATAACATCACAGTGTATTCAGAGCTTCAGAACTTCAAACTTCAGAAGCTTCAAAGTGAATGCTTACATGATCGACGTGGCAGCAGCAACCAGTCAGTCAGCTCTTTGGCATGAACAGCAAGAGGCAAACAACTAATCCAGTGGTCTAAAGAGCTTGGAAAGAAAAGCATCTGGACTTCTTGGAGTTTCCTTGAAGAAGTTTCACTTCTCATCCGAGAGGCTTCTTTGGTTCTAAGAGCACCTGGTGGAGAGTCATAGATTTTAAGCCCCATGGGAGTGTCCCCCGAAGAGGGTCATGGACCCCCTATTGATCCTCTACCTAATCACATGAAGCAAGATTTGAAAACAAGTCTGACCCAGAGGTGAGAGTGTGAGAGTGTTCAAGTCTGAAAGTCATATGTCTGAACAATCCCTTATGGAGTGGAGGAGACTAGCAGCAAGTAGAGCGCAGAGACCATGAAATCTCTGTGAAATTCACCAACATGTACCTACTTTCTGCATCTTTGAAGCGAGGAACTACTACTGGGCAGGAAAGATAACCGAGTGATGTATGACACAAGTTGGGATGGTCTCTTGGAGGTGTTTTTAAAAAAACTTCAGATTCAAAGATCATTAGCTGAAGTTATTAGGCTGTGTCACCACTTTGCCAAAGTCTGGAGGAAGACCCACTGTCACTGATTTGGATGTTCAGGAACAACCCAGAAATCATCAAAGCGAGTTATAAACTGGAACCTGCTGGAACACCAGCGTGTTTGTCCACAGTGAGTTTTACATCTTCATGGATTGAGAGAGTACAGCCCAAGAAGGAAGATACTGTGCCAAAATTTACATCTTCAAGCTTGACTGAAATTTAAAACTACCCAAATGGACAAGCCAAATGCCTTCTGAAGAAATGCTTTATGATTAGAAGAGGCAAAGATTGAGCTATTTGGCCACAGAGAGATGTTTGGAGGAGTAAAGGTGAGGCTTTCAAAGCTTAAAACACTGTATGACACTATGACATCTCTGAGGGTGTTTTGCTACTGGTGGTACTGGTACATTGGATAAAGTGGATGGAATAATGAAGAAGGAGTACCTCTAAGTTCTTTAACTTCCCTTCAAATTGACAGCTAGGTGGTTGAAACTTGGACACAGTTGGTTTAAAAATTGGTTTAAATGGATAAAGCAGGCTAAAAGTAAGCTTTTGGAGTGAGCTTCCCAAAGCCCCAACCTCAGCCCTGTTGAAAATTTGTGGACTATGCTTGAAAGCTGCGGCCATGTCAGGAAACCAACCAATTTAAATGAACTCCACCAATTCTACCAAGAAGAATGATCAAATATCATGCCAGAATTATGCCAGAAGCTTGTTGATGGCTACTCTGAGTGTGAAAACCCAAAATACCCAAACCCAACCCAAAAATCACGATGTCATAAGTCACTGGACACTGTGAACATCCACGGTCACCACTTCATGCATAATGGACCTTCCATGTGTATGGACATGTGCAGGTATATATGTATGTATATGTATACATATGTATATTTAGTGTGTACATGTGTGTGTGTGTACATGTCTATACATAGGAATAGTAGTGGTACAATAGTTATGTCAAGCTATATAGTTTGTCTTCCATATTTCCAACCATATCCATAATTACATACTGTGTATGCTACCATTGTATATAGTGTATTATCTTACTTTTTTTTCATTGATTGTACTTATTTGTATTTTTGTATTTCCTTCTGATATCTATACCTGAGCTGAGGTGACGCAAAAATTTCCCCATTGTGGGATCAATAAAGTCTTATCTTATCTCTCTCTTAAATAAATTCAGACTTTTGCACCCAGTTCTTGATTTCTCATTAGATTTAAATTAAGTTATTAGATTTATGCTGTACAATTATTCTACCCTGGAAAAGGACTGGTTCAAAGTAATCATTAAATCCAAACTTAGCAGGACTTTCATCCCCAAGATGAGTGAATATTAACTTCTGATAGAACCACACAAATAAGCACTCTCATATGGGTTCAGAGACACAGATTTATATGATAAATAAATTTGTTACTAATGAAAAACGCACACCTCCTTTGTCCCATCAAGATGCTAAGACTACTGCCCCTGCCTGGCCAAACCTCAGTAATGTGTGTTTGAGTGGACGCAGCTACATCACAGAACCACAAACAACCATCAAACGGCCACAAGATGAGAAGCACTCTGAAGGTTAGTTCATGAGCTTTTTGTGTATGTGTATTGCAATCGATTATTGTAATGCATTACTTATTCAAGGCTTATAATTGAACATGTTTGAAACTTGTTTACCTGCATGAAATTGAAACAGGATGAACAAAAGGAAACCAACAAATTGTGACAGACAAACACATCTGTGCATGTAGTGCTAGAAAATCCTTAGTATTGTAATAACGGAAATAGATGAGTTCAATTTTAGTCCTTTTACTATTTAATAAGGGCATCTACGGGCCATTAGTAGAATGTCAGCTAAAATGATGTCAGCTAACCCTCTTTTAATAGAGGGCTTTATATGTTGTAGAGGTGCTGTCAGAGAGGGCATATTGGACATTCCAGTTGGGACACATAACATCCATTAACTTTTACTCTCTAGCCCAGTATATAATTTCTGATCTATATATTAATAAAAATAGTTTTGGCTTTTTTAAATGGAAGTTTGTTTTGTTATTCTTGTCAGGACCACTTAGTCCTGTGATGCATAAAGCCTTGGAGAAGATTTGCTCCGCTCTGTTGGAAAAGCAGGAGGAACTCAATTCCCTTGATCGTGCTTCCGGGGATGGAGACTGTGGTAATACTCATGCTCAGGCTGCTAGAGGTAAGAAACTGTGATTACTATCTTCAGTAGCTTAAAGAGGAACTTGTAAAAATAGTGAAGATGCTTGTTCAGCCATTCAGGAGTGGCTTCAAGGACATGTGGTCCCCGGTTGCCCCGGGCAGCTGTTATCGGTTGTTGCTGGATTGGTGCAGGAAAAAATGGGCGGGTCTTCAGGAGCGGTGGGTTTATTGATTTAAGTGGTGTTTGATTGCAGTATTCTGTCTTAATCAGCACAAGCACATGTAATGCTCAGTTTATTTCAGTTGTACAGTCTGTTCCTCACTGCGGCAGCCAGTCATGTGACCGAGGGGCAGAGCAATGCTGCAGCCTGGGCCACTGCTATGAATGCTGGGACAGAAGCAATGAAAAAGTAAGGGTTGGTAACATTTTCATGTCTGTATTTATTTCAAAGTCCACTTTTCTTTTAGTCTTCTTCATATGGCCATTTAACTGCTGTTCCAGAGTTTTTGATCTTATGATCAGCACTGTTGGTGTGCTGCTCTCCAGTTGGTTTAAAAGAAACTTAGTTTATTCATTATTACAGTCGCATCATCAGCAAATGCTATACTTGCCTTCCAGTCTGAAAGCTCTGGAATATCCCTACATTTAACTTTTGAATTAATGCTCTCAGGTCCCATATTATTTGCCAACCTGGCAGGTGTGTGGTAGCCTATGTCACCATTTTCAGTGTCATGCTCCTCCAAAAGTCCAACACTGAGTTGACTTCATCAGGTCTTTCGCCCGATGAAGCTTTAAGTTACAACATTCAGAACATAGTTAATATTAGCAGGGAATTTCACTACATCTCCTGGTTTATAACACAATGCAAAAATACCAAGTTCAGTTCTGGATTCATGTAAGTCACTTTATCTTGTATCCTCTGCAAAAATCCAGTATTCTTCCCTGTCAGATTTGGACAGCCATTGTCTACAACAACTGCAAGTTTCTTCCTTTTCAGACCCAGCTTATCCCAGCATACAGTTAGGTCCTTGAACAAATGACTAGCTGTCATAGTCCATTTTTGCATTGCTGCTAGCTCCTGTTATCTCAAAAGTACAAAGATGAATAAGTGGGCTGTTAATGTATGTCACAACTCAAGGAGAATAAAAGTCAAGGAAGAGATATGTGCAAATTGTCTGCATTGTTTTTCAACCGAACCTCCAGATTTCTGTGCAATGGCCAGGTCGGACTTAAATGTTGACTTTCTTGCAGATATGGTGGTGCCGCCCCTGGAGACAGAACAATGGTAAGATTTTTGTCCCCCAAATCTCATTTAATCTGAATTACCTAATTTATGAAAAGTGTCTTTAACAGTGAACTTTCTTTGTTTCTCTTACCTTGTAGCTGGATGCTTTGTGCCCTGCAGTTGATGAACTGATTAAGCTGGCCACAGCTCCATCTGGTGGAGACATGGCTGTACTGCAAAGTGCTGTGAAGGTATGGTGCCACCTGGTGTTGATGTGGTTGCACTGCTCACTCAGCAGATTTTTCTACATAATGTTCCTTTTGCTTCGGTCTCCACAGAAAGCTGCTTCAGGAGCGGAGGCAACTCGTGACCTTAAAGCAAGGGCTGGGAGAGCCAGCTACATCTCACCCAACCTGGTTAGCCTGCCAGACCCTGGTGCTGTAGCTGTGGCAACCATCTTGAAAGCTATTCTGGAGGTGCTAGAGGGGCGAAAGTGATGCAGCCACCAGGATAAGAGTAGAGGGCTAATGCTACCTAAACAAAACTGTGATGCAAGAGTGATTATCATTTAAAATATTTTGATTTTGTGATGCATATTTTACATTTTTGGAAGCGATTTTTCACACTATACACAAAGTAAGTCATTACAAGCTGTTAAACTGAGTTTACGAAACAAAAGGATGTAAAAATTATGGCAGCAGTGCAAAGATGTATAGCAAAAATCAAGAAAAATAACTTGGGTATTGTCTCTAAAACATATTCCATTGAAAACCAAATCATATGAACAGCAGGAGACTTTTGTAGCAGAAGGGAATATTCATAGTTTCTACTAATAAAGGAAAAATCTATTAATAGATTGGTGTTAGTGATTTTGGTATTTGTTATTAAAAAAGCAAGATCCATTTATCCATTTTTCTAGTACTGATCTGGGATCACAGGGATTACTGGCATTCCAGAGAAGCCCTACTCTTGAGTCCATCTCTTGAAAGGCCAAACTCTTCACTCTGTCTCTAAGGGAGAGCCCAGCTTTTTTCACTTTGTGATCAGATGCTCCATCACCGTTTCTTCCTGCTGCAGCGATGATCTTGACTTTATGAAGGGTTTGTGTGATTGATATCAGTATGATTCAGATAATTAGTGAAGATAAATGTTTGGGAAATTCTTTTGTTGCATTTCCTGCTATGTGATGTGCAGTAAAGATAATCCTAAAGGCTGCAATACAGCAGCTTTTAAAGTGAGGCCACAACTCGTGCACACTAAGATGATCGCTTTCATGCAGCACATAATCTGTTGCCAGGTCTGTAGACCTTTTTTTTATTGTTCAGATACATGTTTGTTCTTCACACAACACAACTTTTATAGCAGCAGCATTCATAGTTCATTGGTGGGTTTAACACCCCCTATGGTTAAAGGTTTAAAAGGTTCAGGATGTGATGATATGAAAGGAAAATATTATTAACATGAAGATGATCTGCATTCATCTGTGCATGCATTCATGCAAACATCCATCATCCATGCATGCATGCAGTCATCTACCCATACAATATCCATCCATGCATCTCCATAGTAATCCATGTATCCAACCATGTATGCATCATCCATCCATCTACACATCTATCCATGATTCATGCATGCATCATCTGTCTACCTATCTATCCATGCATCCATCAAAGTATCCATCTACCCTTTGATTTCTGTCAGTCTGTTCGTCTGTCCGTACGGTGTTATCTTCATATTCTACTCTGGGTCCTGAAGGGAGTTGGAGCAGCTGCTTCTTTTATATATTTTTAATTTTAAATATGAAGGTCTTTTATCTTTCTTGTTCCACTGTGTGGCATAATACAGATTAAATGTAGTTTAGATTCCAGTGCAGTAGGACAGTCCTGATATAATAAAGTAACTGAGACATATTATGTGTACATATAGATATAATGTGTGCTTTAACAGCACACACCCACTCCCTGTCCTCTTGCACACAGTGAAAATGAGTGGACATGGTTCAACAACCGTCTCGTGACTCTCAGTCTGTAAAGATTTTTCTCTTTGATGATTAAAACGTGCAGATAAAGTCTTTTTCTTGTCTTCCTTGCTTCCTTTAAAACTTCGTTTCACACTGTGTCAAAGAAAAAAACAAAACAAAACAAAAAAAACCCCCAGCTCTGCACCGACTTCCTGACACACATGCACAAAGTGTTGCTGTTTAGACTTTGAACACGCCCACACTCTCACACACATTAGAAACATGCTTCATGAAACGCTTTCAGTTTGAGCGACACCGCTGCACTCAGACCGCTGCAAAGGTATTTCTTTTCTTATTGTATTGTGTGTGTGTGTATCCACGATAAAACTATTGTTACAGCTTTTATTTTCAGGCGTGAGTCGTGTATTTTTAACTTAGCTAACTTTTGATTAAATGTTTTGGACTCAAGTTTCCAAACATGATATTCACCTGCTTTATCCACTTTTCAAAATTGAATCTATGTACAAGTATGTATAAAGAATTCATTTACTAACAGATGCAACAGATGAGATTAATTTGTCGTTTAGGAAAACAGACACCCACTGGATGCTTTATTAGCTGCACCAGTCCATTTACTAAATGGACTGGTTCTTATATAGCACTGTTCTACTCTACCCGAGCACCCAAAGTGCTTTATATAACGTGCCTCATTCACCCTCACCCCACATTTTTAAAAGTGCTTTCTATCAAATACTTTCATAAATTGATGGTGAGCAACATAGTATCTTGCCTAAGTATATTGGGCATGCACACTGGAGCAACCAGGGACTGAACCACAAACCTTCCTATTAGTAGATGACCTGCTCTGGCTCCTGAGGAACAACCATCCCACTGAGTTGGGCACACTCTTGTCCTTTAGAACAATTTTAATTGTTCATGGCACAGATTCATGAAGATGCTGGAATCTTCATGAATCTATGATGTGAATCTCCTGTTCCACTACATCTCAAAGGTGCTCTATTGTTCTCACATATGGTGACTTTGGAGGCCTCTTGGGTACAATGAACTCGCTGTAATCTTCAAGAAACCAGTTTAAGATTATCCTGATCTTTGTGACATGGTGTATTATTCTGCACCTTGCACCTTTAGGCAAGTGTAGTTGTGATTTGGTGTTATATAAATAAAATAAAATTGACTTGAAAAAATCGAATTGTCCTGGACACAGGCATCAGAAGAGGGGTGCAGTGTGGTCATAAAATGATAGGCATGGCCAGGAATAATACTGATGCAGGCTGTGGTTTTTAAATGATGCTCACTTGGGGCCCAAATGTGCCCAATGCCATTATACCAGCACCACCAGACGGAAGTATTAATACAATGCATCGATCTGTGCATCCATGTTCATGTAACACCAACTTTTGACTGCCATTTGAATTTTGCCACAGAAATCAAGACTCATCAGACCAGGCAACATTTTTCCATTTCTTATTGTCTGTTTTTGGCGCTATATAAATAACATTGAATTAAACCTGCTTCAAGGTTCCTTGTTAATTCAGAAATGCTCTTCTGCATACTTTGGTTGTAATGAGTGTTTATTTGAAGTACCATTGTCTCTGGTCATTCTTCCCTGACCTCTGACATCAACAAGGCCCAGAGAACTGCTGCTCACTATATATTTTCCCTTTCAGAGTATTCTCTGTAAACCACAGAGATCATTGTGCAGTAAAATACCAGCAGATTAGCAGTTTCTGAAATACTTAGACCAGCGGTCTCCAACCTTTTTTGCGCCACGGACCGGTTTATGCCCGACATTATTTTCACGGACCGGCCTTTAAGGTGTCGCGGATAAATACAACAAAATAAGATTTATTCATAACACACGTGAAAAGACCCAGGAAAACCGAGTTAACGATAAAAACAATAACAAAATAACGCTGAAAACCGATAAAAACCCTGAAAACCATACATTTCACACCTGATCCTCAACTCTCACGGCCCGGTACCAAACGACTCACGGACCGCTCCGAGGCCCAGGGGTTGGGGACTGCTGACTTAGACCACCCTGTCCAGCACAAATAATCATACAACATTCAAAGTTTCTCAAATCACCTTTCTTCTTCATTCAGATGCAATTTAGCAGCTTTACTGAATTAAACTGGGTGACAGGCGTATCCCACCAGAGGTCCTTTTTATGAAAGGCTAGAAAGTAGTTCAGGTACCCAACTGATGCAAACCTTGAAACTAACCTGCAAAAGCTGCAGAAACTCTGCTGCACATGTGTGAAGTATGCAGCTCAACTTGTTTGGTCCCGGTTGCCAAGATCGACCTATTTATAGAGCAACCTGGAGTGATTTAGAGAGCTGATAACCTCTGAGCATAACCGAGGTTGTGAGGTTTAGGGAAGCAAAAATAAGGAAATGATTTCCCGGGCATGCCCAACTTGCTGTGTGAAAATGCAAATAAGCTCCTTAAGTTAAGTGAGAGCATTTGCTTATGTTGACTCATTAGTACTTTTTGCCTTCATACTGAGCAGCACAGAGGTGCCGACCTCTGTCTTTTGTATTTTATTTGCTGTGTGTGTGTGTCACAGGAATAGAGAAAACGCTGTCTTACTTGCTGTGCATTCTTGACTTTCTGAGTCAGGAGTACTTGTAAAACAAAGCTTGTATAAAGTGGAGAAAAGGGTCAGACTTTGGTGTGTTATTTTAAGTTGTTGCTTATGTTATCTTCTTTTAATTACAGCAAGCTCAAAATAAGTATAGCTCGACCCTCTTGGGTTGATGTGACTTTTTTTTGAAGCAATGAGTTTGCATAAGTAGAGCTAATGTTGCGGTTCAGCCCGCTCTTGTTTCAAAATGGCTTTCAGCGAAAACTCAGTGTGTTTCTAATCCAAATGCTGTCAGAACAAAATGCTCCAGAGATCTTCAGGATTTTCTACCTACAATCTAAAAAAAAAAAAACCCTTTAAATCTCTGTGATGGTGAGAAATGTTTTTAGAGTAATTCATAGCAAAATGCACAATTTCTTTTTTTAAAGTAAAGCTTGTGTGGTTCGTTTTAGATTACTTACGTTTGAATCTTTTTTTTGAGAGCGAATCTTGCTCTTAAAAATGATACATAAGCTTACCTTCAGTTTTTTTGATGATGAACTATAAGCTCACCATGACACAGTAAAAACCTTTCCTTTTAGATTTTTTTTGAGTCCCTCTGCTCTTAAAATGTACCTGGTTAAAGTTCCATCTGAAAAAAGCAAACCAAAAAAAAAAAACAGCCAGGAAAAAGACACCTTTAATATAAAGCAGCTTTAATTAAAAAAAAAAAAATTTCTGGTTGTCATCAGTGCAGATAGCTGCTGTCTTGATAAACTGAATGTCTGCTTCGTGAATAAATTTGGAGGAAACATGGTTCAAAACAGTTCACAACATAGAGCTGTGAAAATATGAAGAACACAGAAAAATGTGAATTTTTAAAATTTCTACTCTTCATGTGCTGAAATCAAACAACAACACTATGGCTAGCAGCTGCTATACACTAAAAACAGTTTTTACCTTTAAGTCTTAAAACTTTCCTTTTTAAACTTTTCTAAAGAAATTTTTGAAAATAAACTGACTGACGTCATCATTTTCATTTTCTGGGTGTAACATGGGGTGCACAATCTAAGGATCATGAACTTTTAATGATAAAAAAATAGAAATTGCGCACATTTTTATTGTGAAACAAGAAAGAAGGAAATGTTCTCAAAATGGTAAATGGTAAATGGCCTGTATTTGTATAGCGCTTTTACTAGTCCCGCCTAGGGACCCCAAAGCGCTTTTACACATCCAGTCATCCACCCATTCACTCTCACATTCACACACTGGTGGAGGCAAGCTACAGTTGTAGCCACAGCTGCCCTGGGGCAGACTGACAGAAGCGAGGCTGCCATATCGCGCCATCGGCCCTTCTGGCCAACACCAGTAGGCGGTAGGTGAAGTGTCTTGCCCAAAGACACAACGACCGAGACTGTCCGAGCCGGGGCTCGAACCGGCAACCTTCCGATTACAAGGCGAACTCCCAACTCTTGAGCCACGATCGCCCCAAAACATTTGTCTGAAAACATAAATTAACATATTTATCTGACCAATCACTCTGAGTATCCACAGAGTCATCCTTAGTTTTTCCTTTTTGCTTTAGTTAAGGTCCACGTAGAAGAAATTTAGCTGGTCACTAAAGTACACGTCAAAAACCTCACATTTCTCAAGGCATCGTGTTAATCAGCAGCAGGATAGTGCAGTCATATCAGGGCAGGGCGGTGCAGCGGTTTGGCTGTCGGCTCACAGGAAGCCTTTCTGTGTGGAGCTTGCATGTTTTCTCTGCGGCTTCTCGTTGGTTTCCTTCAGGTGCTCCTTCCTCCTCCCACAGTCCAAACACATGCATGTTAGGTGCTTTTTGAGTTTTTTGCTTTAAAATAATGTGCAGGTTTTTATTTTATAGGCTTTTGAGATCATTTTGGAGTCACATTAGAGCTGTTTGGGGGTTTTGGTTGGGGGTGTGAGATTATGGTTTGACCTCTTTAACGCTCATTAGTCTGTAGCCTGCTCTGTGACTGCCACCATGCTCTGATTCAAAACAATCTAAATCTGGTTAATAATTTAACAGTTCTCAGAACTTTAAACCCTGTCATTTCCTTCACGTTGACCTCAATGGCATTGGCTCTGTGCTCTAGTTTCAGTGTCTGCAGCCATACTTCAACCAAACAAACCAAACCTGAAGAAAAATGCAACTTTTATTCCTTCTTCACATTCAAGAAGCCATTACTTCTCATGTTTTCTCATTTCTTCCCTGTTCTTATAACAGGAAGTGTTTTACTGAGGCACCTGTTAACAAGAAAAATAACCAAACCAAAAGAACAGCTGCTGTGGTGACAACGCACTGACAATGCCAGGAAGCTCATCTACCATAATCATGAAGCTGATATGTCAGCTTTTCTCGCTTTCTTTGTCCCCATTATCTGATTCATTTGTCTCTTAAAGATAAAAACCCAAAGAGATTGTGGGTCTTTTAAATGGTGTCGCAATCAATTTAAATTAATATCTGTGTGTTGCAGATGGAGTTTGCTTGCAGCCATGTTGTTTGCAACTGGAGTCCAGATGGACCAGGTGAGTTTCTTAAAGTGTATCTTCGCCAATGTGACAAATAATGCTCATGCTTAGTTAGAACCTTTCAAGTACATGAAGCCGGTGAAATGTTGACATCTTTGACCCCGAGTTGCAGAACAGTCTGCGTCTGTTTGTACTAAGTGCCACCAAAAAGGAAGAGAGCGTGCATAACTGCTTAAACCTGTTATAACGAAGGGTTTTTCCTCCAACTACAGGCGTTTTTCCTATGGGGCCCGAGTATGACAACATAGTGCCAGTAAAACAACAAGCAGGTAATTTTCTCACTCATGCACTTGCAAAAAATGTGCACAAGCATGCAGCTCTCATCACGCTGATGGTGATGAACCGTTGCTTTTTTCTGGCCAGAGCGTTGATTAAATTCTCAAGAGCATTGCAGTGAAATAACAGGAAAGCATATTAAGTAGTAATGTGTGTGCGTGCGTGTGTGTGTGTGTGTGGGCATGCTTGCAAATGCAAGACAGACAAAAAGACGAACTGTGTAGGAGATGTAAAGATAGAGGTTCAACAAGGGAAAGTCCACACAGAGAAAAAGATGTCAGATAGCTCTAATAACCAAGTGTGACAGTTAATGCTGATAAAACCAAAAAATCAGTCCAAATCAGTCTGGCTCCACCCCCATTGCCAGTAAAATTGCATTTCTCACCAACACAAATCAATTTCAGTGAAGTTAATGTAAGAAATAAAGTAAATATTCCACATATCAAGTATTAACGCAGATCATAAAAAAAGTCAAGATTTGTATTATTTGTTCTGCAGATAGATAGTAAATGGTTGGATAAGCACAACAGAATGGATGGATGGTGACAGATGGCCTGTAGAATTTTTTCTGAGTTCCTCATCCCTTAAAATGTTGTTGGTTGAAGTTCAATCAGAAGAATATAACAAAAAGACAGCATTTATTATAAAACAGCTTTCATATTTGCAGATAGATAGATGGATGGATAGATGGATATTAGGTCTCACAGTGAACGCTTTTATGACTTTTTGGCATTGATGTCACATGACTGTCAATGGTTTGGATCGTTTTGCAATGGTTTATGTGGTTCTTATGGTCCAGTGTGGTCCAGTGTGGTCGCAGGCATTCCCCATGTGATGGCCACTGATGACAATTTGCATATTGACGACTGCCAAATCGACGCCACGGCCCATTGTTAGTGGTGCTAGGTTCAGATCATTTTGCAACGGTTTATGTGGTTGAGGAAAGCTGCAGTCAGCTGAGATGGATGCAGTCACTTGGATCAGTGAAGAAATGTTGAGGCGAACAGAATAAACTTTCTGGGATTTCCTTGCCTGGATTATTGAGGATGCATTAAGACATTATTACTTTGGATTGTTTTCAGACTTCATGTTGCATTACTTCTAGGATTAATTCTGATTTCACTCCCAGTTTAGTTTCACTTTCACTTAGTCTTTGGTTAGGTAAGGGAACCAACATTATATGATTAGATTGGGGAAAAGGTCCCCTCTACTTCACCAGACTGAAAATCAGCAGCATGAAGTTTAAACTTTTTGGTTCAAATTTACATCAATAGGTATGGATAAGGTACAACACTGAGTGTTTCTTGTCTTGTGTTTCTACGGTGTATTGACAGACATACAGGCTTTTTGTGCTGGGGTGTTTTTTTCTGTTCTCAAACTGTTCTCCCATTAGCAGCTCAGTCTGAGTGGAGTTTTTTCCCCTCTTCCTCTCACCTCATGTTATGAATTTTGTTGTTTTTTCCTATCAGCCTACCTCTCTGACATGTCTTCCCAATGTGATGTTTGTGTAAAGTTTGGTCAGAGGGCTCCTTTGTAAGTGTGCATGCGCCATTAGCGTGCTGCCTGCTGTAACCTATAATTTCCTTCTTTATTCTGATTCTGATTCTGATTTAAAATCTGTAAGACAGGGTGGAGGCTCAGTCATGGTTTGCGGCTGTATATCAACCAGAGGTGTTAAGCTCATTTTCATGCAGAAAAAAATGAAGCCGCTGCACGTCAGATGCTCTCCAGAATGTACTGCATGTGCATCTTGACAGACAACAGAGCAAAAGTGAGCCAACATCCAATGTTCTTCAGGAAGACTAGAGAACTAGTCCAGAAGAAATGACAAGAAAGCTCAGAGAGTTCACACTGTGTTGAAGAATAAAGGTGGCCACACAAAATAGTGACTTTCAAGCTTGTTGTACACTTTGCACAAACCCTATTTTGCCTTACATCAACAGGAATAAATCATGGCTTCTGTTTCTGTTTATTCAATTAAAGATAAAGGAAATAGGACTGAAATTAGTACGATTACTGTCAGCTGATTAAAAAGCTCATGGGTTTCCTAAAAAGGCCTGACATTCATGCTAATATATAGCTGTGATAACTAAACTAAAGGGCAAGTGTGCCCACCTGAGTAATGTAATATTTTTGTTTTTTTGTTTTTTTGTTTTTAAGGAGAGTGAATTTTAAATTTACAAATCAAATTTTAAAGAGACAAAATCAGCTGTTAATTTTCACAATCTTTGATCGGATCGGCTGTAGCCATTTCCTTTAGGTCCATGGGTTGGTGGAAGTTTTATTCTGATAGACTTTTAATGTTTTAAGACAAGTTTTGAAAGAAGATTTTAAAAGGATCTCACATATGCACATCAGATAATGACTGCAGTGAGGTAATAAAGCCATAGCCTGGACTCTGCATGTCCTAGAGAACACGTCACTTGATACGTTTTGCTTTTGTAGGCTATTTATTTAGTGTTTCCTTGTTACTTCAGATGAGGTTCCTCCACCGCTGCCCCCTCGTCGACTGAGGAAACCTCGGCCTACTTCTCTTCCACTTTACAACAATTCCTCCTTCGAGCCTCCGTCTGCTCCGACCTCCCTCCCTCCTCCTGTTCCTCCCAGACGTGAGTTTGATTTGCCTGTCTTTCCTTATGTTTTGTAGTTGAAATTTAATCTTTCTCTCTCTTATTTCCTTTTCGCGTTTCATCAGTTGACAAGCTGGAAGGATTAACCAGGTTGAAGGCCAACGTCAACGTTGTCTCACTCAATGTTGGAAAACTGGTTGATATCAGTCAAGGTCAGGGGGCACACACATGCAAACACACTTCCTTCCAAGTTTTTTTGGGCTTTTATTAATCTCTTTTCTTTCTTTCTTTGCTTATCAGACTCAGGCATGGAGACTTTTCAAAGGCCAGTGATTTGTGGGAAATGTAGTGCTGCTTTGTCATGTCTCAGTTCATTACAGAAGAACGTGAGTGGTAATTTAATTCCCGAATTTTTTATTTCTTTGGACTCAACCAATTGATTAACTGGTTTCCACTGGACAAAGGTAGTTGAAACAAACAAAAGCAAATCCTGTTCTTCTTGTGCAGGTTTGGCGATGTGAGTTCTGTGGATATGAAAACAGTGTAGATGAAAGTTTAGCTGCTTTGTGCATTGGCCAGCGAGCCGGTGTGCGCAGTGATGACCTTTACCTGCCCAGACAGAGTGAAGACGACTATCAGAACTTGGAGGACACGCTAGTTGTTTTCTGCGTGGACACTTCTGGCAGCATGAGCGTTACTACAGAGGTGTGTGGATTGCATTATTCAAACACACTGCGGGTAAAATTCCTGCAGTCATTGTTTATCAAAAGCTGGAGGCTAGCCTTGTGGTTGATCTCGTCTGTGCAGTCTTGTCCCTGCCAAGTCTTGTGTTTTGCTCAGATGCAACTTTATTTACTTTTTATTTATTTATTTTTTTTAGACAGAGAGAGAGAGAAAAGGGTTTCTTCTGGCAATCCTTCAAAACAAGCCATACTTGTTCAGTCTTTTTCTAATGGCACTGTCAAGACTTTTTACATTTAACATGCTAACTCAGTCTGAGATGCACCTCTCGAGTTTCTTGCAGTTTATGTAAGCACTGTACAATCTGTTCTTCGGGTGAACTTACTGGGACATCCACTCTTAAAAAGATTATGGCATTGTGGTAACATATAGCTAAATGCCAAAATGTCTGCTGTCATCGAGGTGTCTACTTGTTATCAGTTAAACAAGTGTAATTAATTAGCAGCACCTGGCTGCTACTTACCTTCTGAATACCTGTAGTAGCAGTAAAGAGACATTCAGTTTTCCAAAGTTGAAACCTCTTTTCCACATGATTGTAGGTTAATTAAATCACAATAAAACTCCATTTGAAATGTTCAGTCTTATCATGTTTGCTCTGCTTTAGGTTCCATCAAGCAATGGCTCTGTAACATACGTATCCAGACTAGAGGTGAGAGGATAATTTGTTGTGGTTTGATTGGCTGGGCTGCATTAACATAATCATTTTGTTTTAAAGTTTGTGCTGTTCACAGGGTATGCAGGACGCCCTCTACAGGGCACTATTCACCATAAAGCAACGGTCCCCTCATCGGAGGGTGGCTCTGGTGACATTTAACGATGAGGTAGGAGATGTAGCAGTAGTAGTAGTATTAATTATAACACTGATTCTTGTATGCTGCTTTTTTGAATCTTTCTTTTTTTGTGAACATTTAAATACAAATATAAGTGTTATCCCATCCAATTAGCATGTAGTAAAAGATTGTAAAAGGTGTTTAGTATTCATTATGTCTTTGGACCCCAGAAATCACAACGAGAACAAATCATTATGGTTGATTCAGACTGAACCTGGGGTCCTTATCAGGAGTGGGGAGCTTTAGGTATTTTGCTGTCTATATTGCTACCTTAAAACAACAACAACAAAAACTTTTTTTTTTTTTTTACCTTTTACTCTACTGTTACATATTTGTTTTTACTTCCATGCGATCTTTCTCATTTTTTGAGTAGAATAGAATAGAAAAGCCCATTATTGTCTTTCCTATGGTTTTGTCTTTTTTTGGCCAATTTTAATCTATATGAATATATAATCGTGTCACTCAAGATACAATGAATATTTAGTTTCATTGCTCTATGTTGCTATAACTAAGTACATTGCTCCAGTTTTACCTCAATGTTGTAAAATAGAAAAATCAGTGGAGCAGATCATAAGACGTCCTTGTTCATAGAACCAGACTTATAATGTCCATTGAATCCCTTATTTATCACTACATGAGAGAATTTTAAATGTTTTCCTGTTTTTGTCCCTTTTGGACATTGCATAATTGACAGTTATGTAGCCTGCCCCACAAAAACAAGAGGACTTCCTGTTTACCATGATGAACTGTCATGCTCTGTAGAAGATGGCTCTTCAGCAGACAGAAGGAAGAAGCAATCTGCCCTCATCTGCCAGAGAATTTGTTTTTTTTTGTCAAAATGTGAATTAAATGTTGAAGACATTAAATAAAGAAGACCTTATAAATCTCCCGCCCCACCCTGGAGTACTCTAACTACATTCTGCTGGTTTCACAGGTTGTAATATATGGTGATGGTACTAGTGCTCCTATCACACTCAGGGATTGGGCGCTAGTTGACTACGACCATATATGGGAAAAGGGTGTGACTTACCACATCCCACACTGTATCGCTGAGACCTACAACCACCTAATACAGAGGGTCAAAGAGTAAGTGTTAGAAGTGTTTTAGAAACATGGAAGAATGCTCTGTACAGTCTGAAACACTCTTTGTTTTCTCCACATCTCTGACTCTAGACTCAGGGAACATGGAGCCACGTGTCTCGGTCCCGCAGCATTAGCCTCCGTTGCTATGGCTTCAAGGTACCCCGGGTCAAAAGTGAGTAAATGTGAAAGTCTCTAAATGAGTGGTCAGATATTTTACTACGGTGTGATTGGGACGACTGAGTGGTGTGACTGTCACCACTATTAACAAGAACCTTGCGGCTGTTGTGATTTACAGGTCATTTTATGTACTGATGGCAAAGCAAACATCGGACTGGGAGAGATGGAGCAAGCTCCCTCTCTGACTCCTTCTGCCTTTACTCCATATTTCTATACTCAGCTGGCTCTAGATGCGGTACAGAAGGGGTAAGGGCTCACATGCATGCACAAAGTTGTTGAGCATTTGTCAATGTTTAATTGCGTTAACCATGTCTCTGGTGAACAATCATTTACCTGCCACACAAGAGTCTGCCTCGAAGTCAGACAGGCACCACCTCTGCTCCTAAACACAGCAGCTGACAAGAATAGTCCTGTTTTGCTTTGCAGATTTAAGTGTAAACTTCATCCTGTCCTCTTCGAGTATTGAAATTGTGTGGTATTTGGAGATATTCCTGCCATATATTGATTGTGGGCAATCGTGGCTCAAGAGTTGGGAGTTTGCCTTGTAATCGGAAGGTTGCCGGTTCGAGCCCCGGCTCTGACAGTCTCGGTCGTTGTGTCCTTGGGCGAGACACTTCACCCGTTGCCTACTGGTGGTGGTCAGAGGGACCGGTGGCGCCAGTGTCCGGCATCCTCGCCTCTGTCAGTGCGCCCCAGGGTGGCTGTGACTACTATGTAGCTTGCCATCACCAGTGTGTGAATGGATGTGTAAAGCGCTATACAAATACAGGCCATTTACCATTTCAAATCTTTTACTTTTTTCTATTTACAGAGTATATTTGTTTTAATTTTAATTACACAGTCCCGACCAAAAGTTTATGAACACTTGAAAAATGGCAAAAAAAATCATATTTTGCATGGTTGGATCTTAACAAGGTTCCTGACAGAACAGATTCAAGTGCAGACTGTGTAATTAAAGCAAAAGATTTTTATTTTCAACACCAGCTGTTCATAAGTTTAGGACCGCCTGCCTTTAAAAGGCCAAATTTGTGCAAAAATGTGGATTCATTGTCATTTTCTGTCAGATAGTCACAGTGTCATGATGTTCTGATGGCAAAGGCAAAAAACTTCCCTTTTTGAACGTGGTCGGGTTGTTGAACTGCATAAGCAGGGTCTCTCGGCGCATGCCATCGCCTCTGAGGTGGGACAGTCATTTGGAATTTCTTAAATGATCCTGGGGGTTATGGAACGAAAAAGTCAAGTGGAAGACCCAAAACAATTTCACCAGCACTGGATCCAATTGGCTGTCCGTCAAGACACTGGACAATCCCCAAACCAAGTTAAGGCCGTTACTGGTGCCAACTGCAGCCCCCTAACCATCAGACGGCATCTAATTTGAAGGGCTTCAAAAACAAAAAACGTTTTCAATGGTATCATCTCCTTGAATGCCACAGAACTGACCATGTGGACTTTGCAAGAGAGAACCAAACATGGGACATTGAAAGGTGGAATAAAGTTTTATTCTCTGATGAAAATTTTTTTTAACCTTGATGGTCCTGATGGTTTCCAACGCTACTGGCATGACAAGTAGATCCAACCTTAGATGTTTTCTATGCATCACAGTGGAGGGGACACAATAATGGTCTGGGGTGATTTTTCCTTCAGTTTAACAATGGAGCTTGTGCAGAGGCATCAAACGGCCACTGGTCACTGATTTCTGTTTTGGGGGCGATTACAGGTTGTTGTTTTTTTGGAGGTGTGTTCCTAAACTTTTGATCAGCTATAAAACAGCCTTTTTCAGTTTAAGCATTGTTTTCAATAATGCATGCATGCTCAAAAAACCTCGCATTTCTTCTTATTGCATGTTGAAGCTCTACTTGGAACCTTGTTAAGATCCAGCCATGCAAAATATGATTTGTTTTGCCATTTTTCAAGTATTCTTAAACTTTTGATTGGGATTATATAAATAAAATAAAACCGTCAGTCAAAATAAAACAGTGGGAAAAAAAAGGAAAAAAAAGATATGCTTGTGAGCGAGAGGTTCACAATGACCAGAATCTGGAACAGAACAAAGACGTCAACATCTGGTGAAGTTTAAGAGCCTTTACTCCAGTGCAAATCAGCTGACTTGTAGCTTATCAGCACAAAAAAGTCACTTTGTAGGGATAAACAAAGTAAAAACTGGAAACATATGCTTTGTTCTGGAGTAGAAATGGAGAATTACTACTAAGACTTGGTTCATTGTACAGCTACATGCTACAGTTTGTACACTCTTTTGTATACTCTTTGCACATGTACTGTATAGCATTCCAGAATTCAGACTCACCTGGCTACAGCAGGGTGTCTAGCTCAAACCTTTGAACTTTTCACATCTGCATGAACTGAGCACATCAGCCACAAAACCTGTCTAATTCTGTGAAAAACATATCTCTTCTTTCCTTTTTCAGAGTCATAATATCAGTAATGACTTTTGAAGGGACAGACTGTCGCCTGGCTGATATTGGTAAACTGGCAGATGCTACGGGAGGAAGAGTAAGATAGACACAAATTAATTCACACAAGCAAACACAAAGAAGAACATATTGCTGTAACTCCTGCTCCTTGGCTTGCACAGGTAAATATTGTCAGCATTGGCACGGTAGCAAGAGAGATTCAATCGGTCTCCGAAGATAACGTCCTAGCTACAGGAGTCAAAGCAACCCTGCTCGCTTCTGATGGAGTGTGAGTGGCAACGTAAAAACACTGCCACATAAACATTTTACATACTCGATTGCATGTTAGTCTAATAACAATAATGATATAGAGTGGTGCAGTGGTATCCAAAATATTAATTTACTTTGTTTCCTTCTTTTATTTTCACTCTTCTCTCTCTTTCACTTTAGGTATTTTCCATATGAGGATGAAAACAATCACAAACTGGTAAGAGAGATTGGGAATGTCACCAAAGGTCTGGAGATCACCTTCCAGTTTGCTGTAAAACCTGATTTTATGGAATGTAGGTCAACTCTGCTGTATTATTACAGCTTAAAAATTATTTGTAGTGCAGAAAGCATTTAATAGAATAGAAAGTCTAATCTATTTTGTTATATATTGGTCTGTATTCACCAGTTTTTCTCCAGAAAGGAACGCTTCCATTCCAACTGCAGCTCAGCTTCAAGACCAGAGACCAACACAGAATCACTCGCATTATCACTGAACAGCGACCAGCAACTACCTGCAGGTAAAAAGCTGGAACTGGATGTTAAATACTTTTAGAATCATTAACTTAAATGTGTTCCAGTTAATCATAAAAGATATTTATATTTATTTAATTTCATCTTCTTTATCTGTCTGTCTGAAGTCGGATTTTTGCAGGTAGACTTAACATGGCAGTGCTCGATGTTCACTGCGCACAGCTCTGTGCCAGTTTAACCATGGAGGGTAAAGTGCAGGAGGCACAAAGGCAGCTGAAAGCACAGCAAGACCTGCTACAACAAGTCAGGTATGAGTTTTGTAGAGGATACATGGAGAAAAAGGTAATAATGAATGCACATATGAGAGATTCAGTAGCCGGCTATTAAGGCCCTGATAATGTATGCTGCATGCTATTGTTGTGATGAATCCTGTAAAAAGTCAATTTGGTGAATTTGGTCCTAAGTCAGTGAAAGCCAGACCGAAATCTGTTTTTACTTCAAGCATTTTTATTATTATGTTTTATACAAAATTTATAACAAATGTGAAGAAGTAGAGTAAGTTCTACTTTGTAGAAGTGACAGAAAGTAGTTAAAACAACTCTATATAGATCCCAAATAATATAGCTACTGTTTTCTGCAACATTTGGCCACACAGTGTTTCAGGAATTAAATTTGAGACACCACATGCATAAAATGGTCATTAAACTTTATCATACAGAGAAAAGGAGCTCGAGTTCTCCTAAAAACAAACTAACTTACCTTAGTATTCTCTTATATAGACCAAACGTAAAGTGTTATACATTACGTTGAGGAATAATTATGCAAATGATTTACATTACATTGAATGGGGGGATTTAGACCCATCAGTTCACCTGTACTGTGGGGCCACTGAGCCACCACCTGATCATTTTACGTTAACGGTTGAAGTGAGTAGAAGAAAGTGGAATGGTTTTAAGGGGTTAGAGTTCAAGTGTGTGTGTGACTTTACTGTGTTGTAGGCAGTAACAGTGCCTCTTTCTAAACTACAGCAAGTGGAGGCCAATCCAAAAGGAAGAGAGTATATATGGTAACTGGATGGAAACCATGACGACAATTTGTGAGGACATTACCACGGAATCCCAGGTATTCATACACTTTTTTAATGAAGACAATTAGATGAAATATCACACAGTGAGTTGTATCATTATATAAACCCTTTGTTTATGTAACATGAACATTTTGGAAGTATTCATTTTTATTTTATTTTTACATGTGCCAGATGTTGTGTTTGTCTGTGACTGAGCAGGCAAAGATGTGGAAAATTGTACTTTTATACAACTGCCAATGAAGCAGCACAAGAATTCATGAAACATTAATCAGATGTTGTGCACTCTCGTAATCTTTCTTTTTTTATTTGTTTTTTTGTCTGCACATACATTGTAACAGATCAACAACAAAGTTAATACTAACTTCTAACAGTTGTAAATATGAAAATATAGCCCTCACCCTATAAATTTTAACTTGAGTAAATACTAAACTCAGAGTGAGAATGAGCTTATTGAACTCCATCACAGCCCCTTAATGGTCAGCACCTTTCAAGCAACCACAGTGAATAAAGTTTTTATAGCCACTTTTTGAACCTCTCCATAGACGAAAATTTTGCAATTAGTGCAAGAGTACAAGATCCACTGAACAAGATATTAGATTTTGTTTATTGGTCTGTTTATGAGTTTGTAAAAAATAGTTATTCACAGATTATTTATTTTTTTTACATCTATTACAGCTGACTCTTTCTGATGAAGCAGCTAAGGTGGTGTACCAGATGAAGAGAGCCAGCAGTGTCAGAAACAACAACAGCAGCAGCAACACAGTTAATGTCCAAAAGAAGACCACAAAGAAGAAAAAGGCTGTCATGGAGGCTGTGTAAATTAAAAGACAAAACTGTTTATTAAGCAATTAATTTTACAGCAGAGAGAGAACCATAGTTTATTTTTATTTAAGAAGCCCAGAGTATAGACAGGCAAATGTGGACATCATTCAAAGAGCTGTATATGACTAAAAATCTTCTGTGTCTGAGATGCTGTTGTACAATAGATTCAATAAGAGCTCCTACCCCTTTGCTTATTCCACGCCTAATTATTGAGCTGGAAATGGATACAATTTTTCCAACATTGATCTACTCTAGAAAAACTGTACGAGGAGAAGGAGTTTTATCACATTTTTAAACGCAAAATCTCATAAACTGAAGAATTTAGACTGGTTGTAACTGACTTCGTAGAAGCTGTTACGATTATAGTTTGCTTTGTATTGTAATTATATTTCTTAATACTCTACAACAGAGATGGGCAGTAACGAGTAAAGTAAGGGATTAGTACTGCAAAAAAGGTAATTCGATTACTGTTACTTTCCTGTAAGCACGCTGCGTTACTGCGTTACTCTCACACTGCGTTTGCGAGAGTGTCTCATGACAATGACATAAGCGAGTGCGACGTTCGTGGCAACTGTGTGCAGATCAACAATGGATAATATAACGAGTGCAGGAGTGAGTATGAGGTGCAGTATTTAATGCGTGGAAGTACTGACCTTACTTTGAGTTTGATTCTGTAAAAAGTGACAAAATCATCAGCGTCTGCTGCTCACTGTCTGGGAAGAAAAATTATTTTTACAGGGAAAAAACCCTAAACTTCAGAGCAAGCACCGAGTACGCTGCCACGGGAATGTGAAATCCAAAGAGAAACTCCCGGACCCTTCCTCTGACATGACCACTGCGGCACACCTGCACCAGGGCAAACATCCGCCTACCCCACTTTTTTATTTATTTTCTGCTGTGTTTTACTTGCATCTATTTGAAAGAGTGAGTGTAAACACCAAAATTTTTTTTATTTTATGTGCAGAAAATAGGTTTAAATGTTAAACAAATTTCTTCCAGTCAGAGAATGTTGCATATAATTTAATTTTTGCTTGATGCATTAAGTTAAAATATTAAAACTAATAAAACTAGTTTTAAAAAGAGACTTTTTCATTTGATTACACTTTGTATGATGGATTATGCAGAAAAAGTAGAATTGGGCTGAAAGATCTATCGCTTTATCACCTATTCAGGTTGTAAATCATGTTTTTAAAAAGTCAGTAAAGTAATGGGATTACTTTTGAGGGGAACTAATCAGTAATTAGTTACAATTTGCATATTAATAATCAAGGAACTGACCTCCCAGCCCATTGTCCCTTCAGTGGGCTGGTTACAGTCATTGTGCAAATGTACTGTTTATAAGGTTGGGGAAACCTGCAGTCAGCTGAGACTGAACAAGTCACTTGGATGAGTGACGAAACGTTTCTCCCACTGAAAACGCTACGTCCAGAACATAATCAACCTTTTGGGACTGTCAATTTGATCCAAATATTTAGACCAAATTGAACTTTCTACACAAATGACAAAAAAAAAATTATTGGCCAAATTGAAGTCAAATTTGAAGTGTGATTGCAACAAATAATTCTTTTGTTGAATTTATCATATGTAGACCATACAGGTTTTTTTTAGTATCAAGGATCAGGACTGTTGTTTCTGAATTAAGACTGACAAAAAGTTCATGAGACCTGCCTTATATCAGTCAGCAAAGAAATGTAGCCAGACAAATGTGCTTTTATTTGATTTCTGTTTTAGAGGAATTTTTGTAAAACAAAATGAAACAGTTTTCTTTGTTTCATGTGTAATAAATGAACGTGTTTGACATTTCTAAATTAGTCCTGTTTTTATTATATTACAAGAATATTGTTTTTAGTAATGCGATAATAATGCGATTTCATGTGGGATTATTCTGATCTTTACTGGAATTCACATCCGTGACATCAAGCAGTAAAATTTATAATGACAAAAATGTATGAATAACAGCATATTCATTATATAGTGAAGAACATTTAAACTGATCTATGTTTGATGATAGTAATTTGTTGCGGGATTTGCCGGCTTTTTTGTGGCTGGGTGCCCTGTGAGGACTGTAGGTGATGTGTGTGTGAGCATGCGTGTGAGGAGACGCTGTGAGCGCAATAAATGTCGCGGGTAGAGACGGTGACCGGGGGTAGCGTTCTAACGGGCTACAGCCTATGCAGTGTGTATTTGAATGTGCAGTACCGTTATTAAAGCCTCATCCCTTCAGTATCTCAGGTGTCTTGGCTAATTTCTGCCTGCCTCACTACTCCACAAAAGTGAGGGGATTTACCCCCAAAGTAGGACAAAACTTTGGCCCTGGAGGAAGTATCTCCCCTTGCATCTCCCGACCACGGCCAGGGGACTGACGGTGAGGAATAGTTAGCAATTTTACTCCTATTTGATGGGCAAAACCAAAACCAAACAGTTCATGACAAGCTTATGTATCAGTATGTTTTTGCTGTTGTAGCAAAAACGGTTTGTCTTTAGATGGTGAGTCAGGCTTTACTTTATCAAACTATATGATACTAAGAGACAGAAAGAAAAATAACTTTAACTTTACTATGAGATGCAATCAACACATATACAGTTATATAAGGTAGAAATTATTGTTTTTTAATTAAGAGACATTATATTCTGAAACTACTATAATAGTTTTTTTCAGCCAATACCAAAAATGGCTTCAGAATACTGAAACGTCTCTTTTTAATTTCATACTATTTAAAAAAGTTTGAGATTTAAATTTTGATTAAACAAAACCAGCACAGTAACGATGTTGCTTTGAGCTCTGGATAACTGTAACTTGCATTTGCTGCTATTTTATGATTTTTGTTTTTCTCAAACACTCATTTTATTAGTTTTAAACTCATATGAAACAGCTAAAAGGTAGTTCTATATTAAACTACTGCAAATGCTTCATGCTTTATGAGTAACACTTTTAACCTTTTAATGTTGTATAAGACAAGCTGACAAAACAAAGTTCAGTAAAAACTCCATCCATCCGCTTCCGCTTATCCTTTTCAGGGTCGCGGGGGGCGCTGGAGCCTATCCCAGCTGTCATAGGGCGAGAGGCGGGGTACACCCTGGACAGGTCGCCAGTCTGTCGCAGGGCCAACACACAGTAAAAACTCCATAGATCAAATATCTATTTTATAATCATAAAATGTCACATGCTGAGTTGTGCTTATCTTTGAAAAGAAACTCACTCTCATCTTTCTCTTTTGCTCACCTTCTGTTTCCTAAATTCAGAGTCACAGTGGAACCTATCCTGTTCCTCAGTCCTCTTGAGAGGCCTGCTCACGTCTTTGTTTTCTCTCTGTGTCTCTTCTTTCTCTATGCTTGTCTTGCTTATCTGTCTGTCTGTGGGAGGAACTCATCGTGGGTTCCCGCCTCTGTCAGAGCATGTCTGCACCAATCAACCACCTGTTCCAGATGAGCTCATCAGGAGGCCACTACTTCATTGGGTGACTGAGGTTCATTATTTGCTGGATTGTTGAATTATGCTATTAGTAAAGTCCTGGGTCTGGACACTAGTGTGTTTCCCTTGCCCACCCCCCCATAATTGCGCATACAGACCTTCCCTGGATCTTCCCTGCCCTCAAGTGTTTGGAGAGACTACATTAGTGGATATCAGTCTGGTGCATTTATTTACAGTGAAAACACTAAACATGAACACACTAGCTATGTCCCAATTCAGGGTCTGCACGCTTGAAGTACGCATTTTAAGTGTGATTACGTCACCGCCACGCGACGATGGCTGTCCCAATTTGAAGTGTACTTCAAACGCATACTCCAAATGCGCCGTCGATTTCCCCAAATATCAAGCGTGGTCCGGTGCACGCTTCGTGGTCCCATATATCCCACAATTCATAGCGCGGCGTGGGTGTGGATAATTTTGCCGCAAAATACGGCAGAAGGGAGCAGCCGAAGTGTGAACTGTCAAAAGTAAGAACTGAATATGACGTCACTTATTTATGTGCGAATGTTTAATAATGAAGAACATTAAAACATTGCTGTTGGCCACATGTCGGCAGAGTTGTGTGACATTAGTGATGTTTGTACTTTGAGCGTTAACTTAGTTGTAAAGCCATATATATATAAAAATAACTATAATATTGGCCATATTATATTTACATTACCACATTGAGATGATTTTAGTCTCATGAACAACATGAGCTAATTGTTATTTACTAACTACTCTTGAAATGACTGTTCAGTACAGAAATGAAGCCCTTGAATCATGTTTTACAGTCCTGTGGTCTCAGCCTCAGATACTCAACTAATCAAAGTGATGTCATGACAAAAATGAATGACCAACAAAACATTTTTTCTCCTTCATTTCTGTCAAACAAAGCTGTACGTGTCTCGCGGTTAGTATCGTGGTTGCTAGGCAACCTGAACAGCGCGACGAAGGCTAGACCGTCCCATTTCACAAGCCTCTCACTTCCGCACTTCTCGTACTTATAGTACGCACCGTACGTAGTACGCGTAGTGCGCGTACTTCAAGCGTGCAGACCCTGAAATGGAACACAGCTACTGAATCCCACCTCCTGCTCCGCCCAGGGTTCCTGACAGTGTTTAAAATACAGCAGCTTTTGAAATCTTCAGCCCAACAATCATGCCACTTTCAAAGTATCTTAAATCACCTTGTTTCTCCATTCTGACGTTCAGTTTGAACTTCAGCAGGTCGTCTTGATCATGTCCGCATGCCTCAGTGCATTCATTTGCAGTCATTAGATTTGTGCTAAGGACAAAGTACATGGGTGTACCAAATGAAATGCTCAGTGAGTGTACATATTAAGCATATGTAAACTCTACTCCTTCAGTTCACAAATTTATAAAGCTTTGTATAACTAGGCCTGCTTTGTTTCATCCGATCCGGTAACCCCATTAGTGACCTTGGAGTCAACAGGTTTATTCTTGTAATGAGTGAATAAGCTCAGCAAAAATGGTAACAATGTAGGCGTTCAGTTATCAGTTGCCAGTTGGCACTGCTACCAGTTGGCACTGCTATGCTTTTTACCAGGAAGTAACAAAGACGTGACACTGTGGAATGTCCATGATTGAAAGTTCTGATTGTACAGATGATTATTAAATACTGGAAACTGAACTGATGTTATATCGTCTATGTGGTTCACGGTAAAAGAACAGGAAAAGAAAAACACTTCTGAGTATCAAAGCACATCCATCCATGTAAGGTAGTCCAAAAACAATTCCAAGGTTGTTTGTGAATATTTATTGGTATTGACTGATTCTTATATTTATTTGTTGTGAATATCGACCTGAATACACAATTCCAAAGTTTAGAAAGTACTGAGTCATGTGTTATCTAGCTATTGACAACCTACATGGGTTAATGCTATATGTGCCCATCAATCCATGTAAAGTATGAGAAGACTAATCATTTTATGATAATTAATTTTAAATGAAATGAATTGATAAAAACAGTCTTTCTGAAAAAAGAATTAAAAAAGAGAATTAAACGGGACTGTAGTTTCAGTGACTTGGCTGACACTGCTAAGAAAAATCAATCATTCTTTGTGGTTCTCACACAGAAAGACTCAGTCAATTGTTTGCTGTACTTGTCAATTTAAAATAGAGAGTATTTTACATATTAGTGTAGGAACTTTACCTTAAAGTGTAAAGCACCTTGAGAAAGCTGTTCTTGTGATTTGGTACTGTATAAATATAATGGAATGTTTAACCTGCTTGCTTACTCACCATAAATTGCCTCAGCATGTTTTGTTTTGAAAAAGCGATTTGTACCTCCTCCCAAGAACAATGTAGGACTCCTCCTCTTTTAAGGAAAATGTATAAACCATTATGCTATGAAGACACATTTTCTTTGCTTTTTGGATTTGAACTTGTTTGTTTTTGTTTTTCTGGGAATTGGTTATGAAGGTTAAAACTACTGTTTCGCAACATCTTATTTGGGTGCACACTGTCAGAGTGTGCTTATCTTTCTCTCGGTGTAATTATTTCTCAGCAGAAAGGAATGACAAGCTTGTGAAATGTTACTGATTCAGATGCAGGAACTGAAAACCCCCCCAAATGATTACTAGAATAAAAAAGCACATGCAGAGCAGTTGAAAGGCATCCACAGTTGGCTCCTCTACAGCAATGAATCAATTATAGACTCCTACAGAGAGACGGATGAGAGAATAAGAAGATCTAATTTTATTCTTATTCCAGTACAGAGTCTTGACCAGCCAGAGCTGTGCACACTGAAGTTGTTGTTAATGTCAAAATATTACAAATATTACATAAAAACAGTGATATGATGAACTGCAGAGAGCTTTCTCTGAAGTTTGCATTAATTTCATAATTCAATGGAAAAATAAATGACAGCCTCCCTCACTAGAAGTTTTATAAGTTTGCTCAAAAAAATGTATCTGGTGTCTTAGTCGTTTCATCCGACATTCTCACCATAATAGTCACACACCAAAAATAGTGGACAACTGGCCTTAGTCTCCTTTTATTTTGAACATATTTAATGCTTTTGTTACCTGGTTTTACTAGTTTCTCATTTAGTTGTGTACATATTTTTTTTAAATTGCTGTACTAATCTCAGGTGACCTTGAGGTTTTGAAAGGCACCTATATATAAAAATGTGTTATCATCATCATCATCATTGTTGTTGTTGTTGTTGTTGGTGGTAGTAGTAGTAGTATTAAGCTAATGTGACATGGTTAGAAGTTACTCGCCTTAAAAACCTCAACAACAAAATATTCTTAATGGAGAGGATGATTAAACAGCCTGCTGCAGTGTCTTAGCACAACCAAATGATATGAAAATGTACTGGTCATGTGCAACACTTAAAAATTATGCTGAAGTTTATAGATCTTAATCAATTTTAAAAGAGTTATACAAAAAATAAACACACCTCTGGTAAAGGATCACCATTTTGACACCCTCAAGGAGATCCAGCAGCCATTGCAAGATGATTTCTGTGGAGTGATCTTAAAATAGCAAGCATGCTGAAAACAGCTCAGATGTGCACCAGATGAGGACCTTAAATCTGATATAGGCCAGATTTAACGCTCAGGGCAGTTCTATCACACACAATGGCAAAAAACAAAGAACACACCCTATATCACAAAATCTCAAAATAATCCTATATCACAAATTTGTTTTACTTATAATCAGTAATTCATAATACTTATGATATGTGATACAGTCTCACAGGCTGTATCACAGAGTGTTACTATAAACATATACAGAGATAAGATCTGACGTCCTCTGACCTAGTTTTTCTTTTTTCACTATCTTAACCAGTCCTGCCACATTTACAGAGAACTATGAGAGGGCGTGGCAGTACTTTCTTGAACACACTACTTATGCATGTACAGACACCGAGACACCTCATAATTGAGAGTGTGAGCGGCCAAGATACCACCAAGGTGGGACATCTCTGGATTTCTGTGCTGTCCACCTTACCTGCATTAAGGTATCACATTTTCCTTTTGTTATTATTTTGTGTATTTCTTGTAATACGAGGCTGTGCTTGTTGTTTTTCTGGCATATGTTGATTAGTGAGATTTAGGAGTAAAATGTAATAGTTTGGGTCACTCATCAAACAGCATGTAACAAATCTTGGAGCCATAATGGATTTGGATTTTAAATTTAGTAAACAAATCAGTTCTGAGTTGCAAAAAAAGCTTTTTCCAATTAAGGCAAAGCTTAAGCCATTTTTGTCAGGGCATGACTTTGAGAAAATAATACATGCCTTTATCTCAACTTGGCTTGACTATTGCAATGCACTTTATGCTAGAGTCAGCCAAGCATCCCTCTCACATCTTCAGCTTGTTCAAAATGCTGCTGCCAGTCTCTTAACTTAGATCTCCAAACCCCAACCATCCCATCTCCAAGGATAATTTTCAAGCAGTGAGATAACATTTTGCAATGGTTTTGCAGCTACCAGAACACCAAACGTGCTCCACATATTTGTGGGCACTTTAGTGGTTTATTCTGTGGATTTTAGAATTTTAGCTGAGTCATATTATGGCTGTAATGTTGTTTACTTCAGCTACTTTGTGCTTTGTGGGTATGACCTTCTTAATGGAAGTTAAAGATTGAGCATAATCATGATAATTGTGCTTTGTAATCATCTCTTGGCTGCAAACCAAGATGATGAACACACTGTTTTTTAATTTTGGATATAATTCCTCTTTTGTTCCCTCTTCCATAAGAACCCCTGACAAATGTTTTAATGCCAAAATTAGGAAAGTTGGCAAAGTAATTTATACGTTTATCTAGGAAACGTGCTAAGAGGATTTTTTTAAGCTTTTGATTTTTGTCCTAAATGGAGCCTGTGATCTGCATCTTTCCTTGCTCATATAACAATTTTTAGTAGTAAATCATTATCTCAATGCTCATGAATTGAGCACGATTCAACTCATGGTTGATGACTCAAGAAAAAAATCTAATATTTGACAATGGTACTAGTTTCTTTTGACAAATAACTAGCTCTCTTTAACCTGCAGGATTTCACACTTGTGCATGTATTTCCCTCCCTCACAAAACAAATACCTGACCTGCATGTAGTAGCTGTGGGACAGACAGATGAACCATCCTGGGATTTCCACACATTTAACTCCAGAACAATAACAATACTCTCCAGCCCCATACAACCCTGAAACAGGATAGGCTAGCATGAGAAGTTTACACATGAGACAGAATTATGCATGGCTTCCCGTGAAAGTATTTGTGAAATGTGTTGCTCAACATCATGTTACCTGTATAAAGATAAACCTGTACCTGTGGGTTCTGAACAAAATCTCGATCAACTTCATTCCTGAAATCCTCTTACCATACTGTTCAGATTTTAGTCATCAAAGAGAGATATGTGTGAGTCTGTCCTTTGTCTCTCATATATTCAGCTTGCCTGAACCTCTTAACCCTGTTATTTTGTTGCTAGACATTTGATACACTAAATTTAAACATGACTTCTATGCATTGATTCTCATAATAAATAAATAGCTTGTTAGATAACTGCTTCATGACTCTTTGCTCCTCTCTTGGGTTTCACTTGTTTAAAAAAGTCAGACAGCACTCACATTAAAACACACCAAACACCCAAAGTACAACTAGTATCTCCTAGTGTTAAATTCAACCCGACATGCTGATCAGACCATATAACACAATAAGACAATTTTGTGTTTTCAGGGACTGAGCACAGTTGCGGGACAAAAGCTACGTTACAGAAGCCTCAGTTGTTCTCTGAAGAAAGTCTTAATGAAGTTGTTATCAGTGGTTAGTGAGAAGTCCTCCCAGCAGCTACCTGAGGAGGAAGGTTATCACCTCAGATAACATGATGAGCTTGATTATGAGCGAAAGTGTTTCAAAGGTCAAGTGTGATAGTAAAAGTATCACACACACAATTAGATATTCAATCAGAAAGTGAAACATGTAGAAAAAAACTTGAGAGCTGGATATTTAGAAGGTTTTCCTTTAACATGCTTTGAGTGAAGAGAGGAATTAAAGCTTAAAGGTGGGGAATAACAAATACTTGAGCCAGCAGGGGGCAGTATACTCTGTCAGAATTGATGTTTTGCTGTTTACGCACATGACAATCTGTGAAGGTTTTATTTCACTACACTGTAAGAAATACCTCGGTTAAATTGCATTAAAGGATCAGGAGCTACATTTGATCAGCTTTTATGATTTTACTATAATCCAGCAGTTTTTTATTCCAAAGTTGAAAAACGAGTGACAGCTGGGAGTGACAGATCTGTTCCTCTGACATGCCTTGACATGGTTTGTCAGAGTACAAATGCCAAAGGACATCTTTTGTGTAAAAGACAAGTGAAACCTTTGACGAAGTGCATCAAGTTTACTTGTGTGAACAGCCAGATGAAATACCATGTAAGGTGCACCATTATCCCATCCTTTATTATGTATGCCACCAATAAGATTGAGAGCATACAGCAGTAAATTTGCCAAATCATCACACTGGAGAAGCTGTAACCTCCTCCAGTGACTGCTTAGTCACTGAAATACACCAAACCAACATAAACCAAATTAGTTATGTGGTTTATGTTGCTTAAAATCACAAATGTTATCATGCATATGTTGAAACTCTCCTAAAGATTGTTTGCGTCTCTCTTTTGCTTCCAGAAAGATGTCTCTATATGACAGTTTTTTATGTGAAGAACAGTTCCAGTGCTCCATATGCCTTGATGTATTCACCAACCCTGCATCCACACCATGTGGACATAGCTTCTGCATGCAATGCATCACCAAATACTGGAATGGAACTAAGGTCTTTTTTTAAATTTCCTTCATTTTCAGCTTTTTCATTCCCTTGTTGACGTTCAGAGAAGTTATTTAACATATTTTCGTCATTCCTGCATCTCCGATGTCTTTTCTGTTTCTATTGTTTCCATCTTTGCTTATATCTTATTTCCATCTTTCCTTCCAGGTTTTCAAGTGTCCTCTGTGTAAAAAGAGCTTTGAAAAGCGACCGGACCTCCAGATTAACAGAACACTACGAGAGATCACTGACCAGTATAAATCCATGAAAAATGGAGTAGTAAAGAATAAGAGTGGAAGAAAGGGAAGTGGAGGGCATGGAAGCCCGTCAAGCCATTTATTTGATGAACTGAAGAAAAAGCTGCATCACCCTGTGCGAAAGACTCACCAGACCTTTTCTCGGAGTAAGAAAACTTCTGTGTTTCCATCTGTAATAATTTATAGAGTACTTTTCAAACCTCAAGTACAATCTGGAGGAGTTCTCAGATTTCAGAGTAGGCAATTCAGAGTACTTGGTAAATGACTGTCCTGTCATAATTATGTTGCACAGCAGCAAACTTATACAAGACTACGAGCCTAGAGAAGTGCCCTGTTAGGTTTATCTAGGCACAAACCTATTTTGGTTCTGACAGAGGTTTCTTCCTGTTACAAGGGAGTTTTTCCTTCCCACTGTTGCCAAAGTACTTGCTCATAGGGGGTCCATATGATTGTTGGGTTTTTCTCTGTATGTATTATTGTAAGGTCTACCTTACAATATAAAGCGCCTTGAGGCGACTGTTGTTCCGAATTGGCTCTGTATGAATAAATCTGAATTGAATTGAATTACATTTAGTTAAATTGAATGTGCACTTTCACCTTTTGTGGATTAGGAAAGATGAATGCTGAATAATTATTCCACCCAGAAAAAAACAGCAGTTCAAAGAAATCATCATTAGCAGAATGTTAACATGTGATTCATGCCCATGATGAGTGTATGTAAACCTCTGACCACAACTGTACTTGAACAAAGATCTAGGGTCAATGAATGGCTCTACAAAATGTCAGCATTGTGTACCCAAATAGATATTTGA
Source organism: Neolamprologus brichardi (assembly GCF_056152115.1). NCBI lineage: Eukaryota > Metazoa > Chordata > Actinopteri > Cichliformes > Cichlidae > Neolamprologus > Neolamprologus brichardi. Next base: position 23,591,853 of record NC_142106.1, on the reverse strand, counting down.
CTTTTCACTAAAGCGACTGACTAACCTGAAAATCCCTGATATTTTTTTCATCTTCAGGCTTGGAAAGTGACTCAATCTCAACGTCCTTTCCTCCAGTCAATAACTCACGAGCATCCTCAGTGCCAAACCACAGTTTCAGTGATGCATTGAATGAAACCTATGTGGCAGGTCCTCCGGTTTCCCACCGACCACATACCCGGAGGAGGAGATACACGTTGAGTGGGACTGAGATGAGCCACAATGTCCCTCTTTGTGAGATCCACAACAGGCCAATATTGGTAAAACGTTCACCTTCTGCACCTGTTGAATGAAGTCCTTAAAGAAGACCAAATAAAAATCATATGCAATGGGCTTCAGATTTTCTGTAGGAGTGACCAGGTGTGCATTTGTCCTGAATGCGAGATGGAGGATCATCCAGACCATGACACAGTGACCGTTGAAACCAAATGGATGGAAACCAAGGTTTGAAAATTAAAACAGAAAAAGATAGAGACAAAGGACAGATGGATTAGGTTAGGGAAGTTTCCATGAACATTTTTTTTAAAGGAGTAACAAAGAATTGCTAAAAAGCAGGTGATAACTGACATGTGATAGTATGAAGTTCTGGCATGAACGAACTAGACCATTTAAAAAAAAAATCTGTTAAAAATGATTTAACATCTGAGCCTAAATTCTTAGACAGTGGAGCAGTTTGATAACAGAAAATGAGTCAAATACATAGAATCTATGTTCCTCGACAGCAGGGGTGGGCAACTCCAGGCCTCAGTGTCCTGCAGGTTTTAGATCTGTCCTTGATCCAACACATCTAATTTAATTGGTTAAATTACCTCCTCAACATGTCTTGAAGTTCTCTAGAGGCCTGGTAATGAACTAATCATGTGATTCAGGTGTGTTGAACCAGGGTGAGATCTAAAACCTGCAGGACACCGGCCCTCGAGGCCTGGAGTTGCTTACCCTTGCTCTACACTGTTTCTATTCAATATATCATTTTTAAACATTTGGTTTCAGGTCATACTGCATAAAATATGAAGTTATGTAGTGATTATTTGTTTCCAGAAGGAGGTATTTTGTAAGATATGCTCATTGACTACTGTCTGACATACATTATCACAACCAGATCCACCCTTGTTCCCCACGTGTGTTTCAGAACACCAATAGGCTAAAGGTCAAGTGAAGTCAGCACTGTGTAACATGAATGTTTGTGTATTTAGACACTGCTGACTGTGTCAGAGCGGACAATCCAGGACATGATTATCGAGAGAATCAACAAGATCAAAGAGATAAATGTGTCAGTGACAGACCTGGAGGTAAAACACAAACACATTCTTGTGTAAGACGACAGGTGCATGGTAAAACCTGTAAATCTTCATATCACTTCAAGGTTTTTGTTAAACCAGCAGTCCCCAACCTTTTTTGCACTGGTTTAACGTCACACAATATTTTCACTGACCGGCCTTTAAGGTGTCAAGGATAAATGCAAAAAAATAAAATTATACGACCAAGACAAAAACTGTGCTATTTAGCGAATTCAGTGTGTATTTGTGTAACTTTATCAGCAGCGTCCTCCTGAAATGCGCCAACAACATTGAGAGTAACGTCCTCCTTTCTGCCCCTTAATGCTCTCTGGTCACTATGGTAACACGTAAACATTTCTTTCAAAATAAGACACACAACTACAACATGGGAAAAGACCCAGGGAAACCTTTTTCTGTTCGCACCTGATGGCTGCCCTTCCCTGACCCTGGTTCTGCCAGAGGTTTCGTCCTGTTAAAAGGGAGTTTTTCCTTCCCACTGTTGCCAAAGTGCTTGCTCATAGGGGGTCATATAATTATTGGGGGTTTTCTGTGTAATATTGTAGGGTATACCTTACAATATAATGCACCTTGAGGCGACTGTTGTTGTATAAATAAAATTGAATTGAATTTTTCAAACTTAAATTATGTATTTCCACATGTTGGGAGCTTATTAAACAATATCTATAGCCAATTTTACATAAAAGTGCAGGTGTATTTCCCTGATCTACAATTTATATCTGATTACCAAATTCACATATTACATTTTAAGTTGTTGTTTAGAAAAACATTATGTTTTTCTAAACAACAAAATCATTTATGAAACACTCTCAATTTTTAATTACAATATTCAAACTTTGGTAAAGATTTTATGTTTCTAACTTTTTACCTTGCATTTTAGGATTTCTAGACATTTTGCATATGTTCTTAGATTTTTAGTTGTAGCAAAATTTAGGTTCCTTACATTTGAAATCTGAGCTGCAATTCACAGATGCTGCATATTTCCATGTGATGTGGGAATTTTCCTTTACAGGGGAGATTAATATATATTTTAAACCAAAACAAATTAAACAATTATGTATCTCATATCACTCTGTCTAACTTTCCAGCTGGCAGTGGACCGAGAGACGGCGGGCAGCATTTCTCTATTCTCGAGTTTGGTTTGTTTCATTGAACGTTCCCAGGCAGAGCTGGTGGAGACGATGGAGAACAGCCGGAAGGTGGCACAGCACCATGCTGAATCCATGACAAGGCAGCTGGAACAGGAGATCGAAGAACTAAAGAAGAGACAAAGCGAGCTTTCCAAGCTTGCCCAATTAGATGATCATTTATACTGTGTGAAAGTGAGAATTTAAGGATGAATGTGAAGATGCTAGTACACCCCCATGTTCCAATACTATATATTCTGTGCTGTTGGCAAACTGACATACTGAATCAGACTGAGGAAAGTAAAAAAGTAGAGGTGGTAAATGTTATTTATACAAATAAATAGAAGATAACCACAGAACTGACAAAATGTTCTTATACATCAAAATGCATTTGCATGTATCATTAAGGCATACTAATGCACTCATTGGTCAGACACTGGCCAGACCCATTAAGTATATAATGAAAAATTGATATGCATGATTTGTTTATCTAGAATATAGTAAAAGATATACTATATGGGTGTATACTTGTATGGCTTTTGGTTTACCTATACATATACATAACATGCATGTGACAACAATCTGTTTAAGGTCAAATTCACGTGGATTGAAATCCTATTACCTTAAGTATATTTATACTTTTACTGAAGCAAACATTAAACTACTCATATAGTTTCTAAATAAAGTAAACTTGACTTGATAAGTTAGGGTGAAAAGGGATGTAATGTACACTTCACAGATTGGGGATATCAAAAATGATTATATTTAATATTTGCCAAATTATATGTCACTGACATCAAATGAGTGACACAAAGCTTTTGTAAGCTTTTATAAGAGCACATAAGTGCCCGTTTGTTGTGTAAGGAACATTTTACTCTATTATTAGGTGGTTGCTTGACAACATGACGGTGACTTAATGTCTGATAAGCTTTGATGCTCAACTCCTGATCCTGTAGGAAGAGTTGGCATTTTGGTAAATACTGACAAGAAAAAAATTCTAACATTTCTTTCCACCTGCTCCCTAGATGTTCCCAATTCTGTCCAGCCCTCCACCTACCAAAGACTGGTACAAAGTGTCGGTGAATTCTGACCTGGGGACAGAGTCCATTTACATGTCTATATTAGCTCAGGTGGAGAAGTTTGCCAAAGAGCTGAAGAATATCACAGAAAAAGGTCAGTGTAATGAAAAGCATTCAGCTGGTTTACACATATAATATATAAAGAAGACACAAAATCTGCGAGAACAGAGAACAGGGAATTTTTAATTAGTTCAGACTCAACATACTGAGCAAAAAAACCCAACAACTCTCAAAACAGATTTAGGCGATAGATAACCGACTCTGGCTGTTATATAAAAAAGAAACTTTAAATAAATTTCTTGGCTGATGCTTTTATGTTTTTCTTGAACTGCAAATGAAATGCTAAATACTCAGCTAATGCTGGTCTGGGTAATAAGCTGCATCCATAAACTGTACCAGTGTAATGCACAGATACCCATATGTTAATTAATGCTAAGTAGTAGAACAATAGAATACTATAATTCTGATCACCAAAATGCAGACACAAACTTTTTATGACCCATACCACACATCGGGGTTTATTCAACAGACATTGGACAAGAGAGGTGTGGAAGAGAGTGCAGGTAGGGTGGAGTGGGTGAAGACAAGTGTCAGGGGTAATTGAAGATGTTAAGATTTCTATTGGGCATGAACAGAATTAAAAATGAGTAGATTAAGTGCAATCTACAATCTAGGATCTAGACAAGCCCAGAGAGGCAAGGCTGAGATGGTTTGCACATTTGAAAAGGAGGTGGGTGGATGGTGGGTATACTGAATAAAGGATATTGAAGATGAAGCTGATAGGGAGGAGGAAGAATATCCCCTAAGAGAAGATTCATGGATGTAGTGAAGTCGGTTAGTGTGAGTATAATAGAAGAGAATGCTAGGGGTAGGGTGAGGTGGTGGCAGATGATCCGCTGTGATGACCCAAAAGGCACCAGCTAGAAGATAGTCAGATAATCTTATTAAAAACACGCAAGTGAAAAAAACTCTACTTTAAGAGATCTTTCACATAGAAAGCAGCGTGGAGATTCAGCAAATGGCTCCAAAACCTGTATTGAGCTTTTTCACTAATTTGCATGTACTATGCAATTGTTTTTTATTGGCTATTCATGGTCTTCTTGTGTACTATATGCCACTACTTCCTGTGATTCCCTTTCTCTTCATTGCACAAATGCACATTACACTGTGGCATGAGCATGCCCCACTGGGTGCCCATGCACTGTGCTTTGCATGTCTAGTCAATAAACACAATAAACCTGTTATTTGTCCAATAATTCCTCATCAACACAGAAGTTGAGGCCTAGCAGCCCTCTCAAGAGTATGCCCTCAACTTTAAGCCTTATAAGTTTTCAGATGGATGAATTATAAAATATATTCACACACCATAAAGTTCTTATGATGGGAGAAACCATTAAACTATCAATGACTGTCTTTCTGGAGCAGGCTATAAATTGCCACTAGAGGAATTTTTTAAAGTATTTTTAAGTGTTCAAGCCAGACAGTATTACAGATACAATCATTAAGCAATGAAATACTCCCCCCTGGTGGTGCAGGTTTGTATTAGCTGTTACTTCTATTTCTGCTGGATTACCAGACCAAACAGTAAGGTAGGTTGATGTTAGCTCCTTACACCTGTTGTCTTGTTTCTGTTCAGGTTTTCCTGCACAAACACTGGATCCCAGTCCTTCTCGATCACAACCCAGTGAGTGTCCATGTCCTCTCCACCTTAACAAGTGCTCTTTTAACGGTTACACTGTATACAACTTCATCCACTTTAACCTTGTTGATAATTAAGATCCAAATGTATCTGGTGAGTTTTAACAGCAGCACTGTATTTTGTTAATAATATATAATATTAATATCTATATATATACATAATTTTGTTTGTCTGCAGGGATAAAGGGGATACACGAATATGCACGTAAGTGACACTCATCCAAGCTAAAATTAATGAAAGCAGAATTACCAACAGAAAAAGAAGTTCTTTACATCTTCTTTCAACACAGTGGATGTAACTCTGGACTCCAATACCGCCCATCCAAGACTGGTGCTGTCATCAGACTTGAAAAGTGTGAGGCTCCTGTTCAGTTACTAGACCATTACAATCATGCTGAAATGACTTCCTGTGTCCTCTTGTCTCGGAGCCTCTCTTTTAGCATAAAGAGAGAACAGTAGAAAAAGAAGATGTAAAATCTCCATGAAATGAGCTGTAATTATAAATTGTATATTTCTGCAGGTGAGGTGTGGAGATCGACACCAACTGGTGCCAGACAACTCAGAGAGGTTTGAAAAAGTTGTCTGTGTTATAGGGAGGGAGCCAATCTCTTCTGGAAAACATTATTGGGAGGTATGAGGGTTTGCCCTTTCTAAGAGTCAAAAGTCTTGAAAATCATTGCTCATATATTATAATTCAGTTCTTTATCGTTGATTAAACTTGATTCCATACTGCTTTCATTACAAGATACAATTGTGTGATAAATAAACAAATGTTGGCCAAACATCTTGGCTTCTTCAGACTTACATGCGTTTCACTATTTGAGTGAAGGAATGTGGTTTTTTTGAAAAGGTGGACGTGACCGGGAAGACTGACTGGGACCTGGGTGTGGTCAAGTATTCCGTCAGCAGGAAGGGGAAGATTGAATACACCCCAGACAATGGATTCTGGTTCATCAGTTTAAGAGACAAGTGAGTTAAACACATTGTTGAAGAGTTCTCCAAATTATTGGCCGTTGTAGCTGAGGGAAAAATGCTTATTTCCCAACTGGTTGGCGGTGGTTCCCAGAAGCATGCTGCTTGTTGTCACTTTGGTTGCTAGCAGATTGCCACAATTGCTTGCAGATTTTCATGTGTTTCTGCAAGTATGTGGTTAACTACTTGTGGTAATACAACATTATGGTGTGACACAAACTGGAAAGGGAGAAGGTTCCCCTTCAAAGTAAAAGTTGTACCTCAGAGCTACAGTCAACATGTTTCATATGTTGTATATGTATATATATTTTTAGTTTCAATATAGGTCTGAGAGAAGCTAAACAGTATTTGTGGACAAATCGTCACTTAGTCACTTCCATTTAATTATGACCGCAACATATTGTCCAGCGCAGTACTGTAGTATAGACCTATTTAACACCATATACAGTTTACACAAGGCAATTTTATTTCTTATATGAATTTTATTTATTTTAACGGTCATAAACTGGCTGTGACATGTGACAATAATAATAACTGTACTCCATTAAAACATTCACAGCAGGTGGTATATCCAATCTTTAAATGATGACCTGCTTCTGGGTCCAAACTACTTTGCGTTTATTAAGGCTGTTGTGTTTTTAACATGTTTTAATGCTTTGTATCTTGTTCGATTTAATCTGAACAGCCCCCTAAAAACAGCCAGTGATCGCTATTAGCCTCTCTCAGCTTTTATTATCACTGTTCATTTTAAAGCTCAGTTTGAAAACCTTACAATGTAACTATAGCCCAGTTTAACCAGAGCTTCTATGTACCCTCTGGTGGACCAGTTCTAGGTTTGTGAGGTAGTGTTAAAGGGAGAATGGTTTACAGGAGGCAGGTGAGTTGAGGAGAACGCTGTATTATCACACAGATGATAGCACTGCAACATAGACACAACTATAGCTGGCAAAACAATTTATAACCTAAACAATCTCAGTCATAGAATCACTGTTAAGGGTCTCTGAGTCTCCACATGGGTGTCAAGTCAAGCTCGCTTTTTCTTGGAGAAGAAGATGAGAAAAAAATCAGAAAAGAAGATTTAGTGGGTGCACCCTCAGGTCTTTTTCTACTGTCAGCACTGTTATGTGGTCTGGGCGTGTCCTACCAAACCGCGAATCTTCAAATGAACTAAGGACGATCATTGCAGCAGACAAATTCTAGGGTCTGGGATGGCTCGACATCTCCTCTCAGAGGAGAGTTCCAACATCAGAAATCCATGAACAACCACAAATGGGATGGAAGGGGGAAAAAAAACCCAGCCTGCATGACAATAAAAACCTTTATTACATCCAGCTTTGGAATTCAGCTCACACACATATTTGTGTATTCAAGTATGTTAACCATATGGACATAGCATCATTTCAATCCTTATACAAAATGAAAATAAACCATTGAACTAATAAAATAGTATAAGTTTGCACTGAAAAACACATTACAGTGGACTTTTCTTTTTGGAAATGAAAGAACTGATTAAGTCTTAATTATTGTTTATGGAGTCTCATTATCTTTAACTAGAAAGTTATCAAGTTTTTCTGACTTGTACTCACCTTACATTATAGTTTTAATCAGCATTTATTTCTAAACAAATTTTTCACGTACAAAACCATATGGGATAGACGCTGGAGCCTATCCCAGCTGTCGTAGGGCGAGAGGCGGGGTACACCCTGGACAGGTCGCCAGTTTGTTGCAGGGCTAACACACAGAGACAGACACCCACATTCACGCCTACGGGCAATTTAAATTGATCAATTAACCTAACCCTACTAACTGCATGTCTTTGGACTGTGGGAAGAAGCCAGAGTACCAGGGGAGAATATTTGTGTAATATTCCTTATCCAGCTACAGGACTTCAATCACATTTTACACATTGCCTGCAGCAGCAGCAGTAATATTTGCATGCAAATAAAGAGGAATAAAAGTGGAATAAAGAGCATTGGCTTAGGCAGGACTATCACATGGTTAACTTGGACATAAAACCAATTTTTATTAATATTATTTAATATTAATAAAATTTAATATTAATATTAATAAAAATTCAGTCGTTCTTATTAATAAGAACGACTGAATCCTCCAAACACTGTTTTGAAAACTTCATCAGTGCCTACCCAACTTACCCACACACCGATAGACTTGGGAAGAGGGCACCATGCTCGCTACATCAGCTAGCAATGCTAACTTCCACAACACTCATCAAGACGGTCGGAAGTGCTATAATTTCCGTATAAACAACCTCCGGTTTTCTAGGTGATTCCGTTCTGCTCCTCCTTAACCAAATACCGGTTACAGGCTGTTATTTTTTTCCACTACAGAAAGTATTTTTCCTCATTAATCAGGGATTGTTTGTTTTAGCCTTTCGCTGTAGCCTCATCTACACTGCACTCGAATGTCCTTCAGTAAGCATGAGGAGGCAGGATCTAATTCTCCTAACCAATCACATGCAAGAATGTATGGTTTAAGCCAATAAGGTGAAAGGATGGCAAAATAAATTTGATAGACATAGATTTGAGACAATAGAGAATAGGTTTGGCAAAAAAGAGCAAATAAACTATAGTGAATTATAAAATATAGAATTATAAAAATAGATTAGACAGAACAGGAAAAAGAAGAACTGTGGAACCTCAATTCCACTGGGCTACACCAGCCCATGCAGCAGTATATTAATGACTAACCTTGTATTGTAGATGGATTATCTCAGTTGTTCTCCTGACTAAAGTTTGGTCTGTTTACAGTAGGGTTGCCAACTCCCTGAGAAATAAATAAGGGACACCTCGTGGCCAGGGCCGGGCGACCCAATTGTCTTCACCCTTCCCAGTGTGGTGAATTTTTTAGCTCTTTTTTTGTGTGTGAAATTATTTTTTTAACCATTTGACTTGAATTTGATTCAAGTAGATGTGTATTCTTTGTGATATCAACACATGGGAAACAAAAATCATTTAGCCATTTATTTTTAGCTCAAAATGACAACATTAACACAATAAAACAGGTCTCTTTCTTAAACAGAAGCCTGTCATGCTTAACTTTTGAGAATAAAAGTAAATCTTTCTTTAAAAGAACTCTGTCCTGCTTAACTTAAAATTATATAAATTAATAGAAAACAATAGAAAGAAAAATATTCTTGTAACAGTGCACATTTAGTGCATTTAGTGCAATTGGCTTCAGTAGAGGCATTATTTCAGCTTTTGCTCCCGTTTGTAAACCCACTTGTTCCCATGATTACGCATCATAACTCATCATCATTATTCATCTATGTATTACTTTTATGTATTACTCATCTATTTGTTGTAATCATCTATCCTTGCAGTTGTTTATTACACAAAATAAATTATATTATCACACTTCTGGCCACATAGCGCTGATATTCACTGCACATGCCCATATTAACCTTAACCAGAGGGTTTAAAAACAAACAAACCAGTGTTTACATACCATATCTGCTTCTGCCGTGGCCTGGTGGACAAAAATTGGTTAAGGGTTCCCCGAGCTTTCAGGCCCCTCATGTTCTTCATGTGCCCACCATTAGAAGCATGTCTATGGAAAAAGTGCGCCGGCACACAGTGCAGTGCGCTTTATAGGTGTTATCGTGCACTTTTCCAGCCAGGTGTTTTCCTTTTCCCATTCTTCCCTGTACTTTTGCAGCCTTTTTTTCCTTCTCTGAGAGGAACAAACATTGCTGCTCTAATGCTGGGCTTACACTGTGCGATTTGTGGCCCATTTTGAGCCGATTTTTGAGTTGTGCGACCAATTTGGTGATCGGCCCGATTTTGGCCTTCATCGTGCATCGTGTAGTATACGTGGGGTAACGAAAAGCGATTAACACCTCACGACCAGCTCCCGATCATCAATTGCTCGTGAGGGTGTCACCGCAGCCACTCACACTGCTCACGCGCAAACACGTAAACGTCGGTGAAAAAGACGGAGCAGCACAGCTGTGCAGCGTGTGATCTGGACACAAGCGATGGAGGCACAACTTGTAGAACTTTGGAAAGCTCATCCGAGCCTTTTCGATGTGGCATCACCAAATTATCACGACCACAACAACCGTGAAAATAGTTGGATTTACATTGCTGCTCAATCACAGCTGTCTGATCAGTGTTTTTCATTAGCAATTTAGCAAAGTTGATGGTGGTGTGTGTCTGTGTGAGTGAAAGACAGAGAGGGAGAGCGAGCGACAGATTTTCTGTTATAACCTTCATTTTATGGACGCACAGTGTGAGCACTCGGGTCGCATCAGAGCATCGGGTCGTATAGTGTGAGACCCTGCATCGTGACCTACGAACTTATAACCCATGCGAGCCAATCGTGCAGTTTGAAAATCGCACAGTGTTTGCCCAGCTTCAGGTGTACTGTCGTCTGAGACTTGCACCGCAGTGTCAGCATTTGTTTCCCTGTTGGCCATGCTTTTTGTTGTGGTCATCTGTTGTCTTCCGGTATTTTCTCCGCAAGCGACCTTTCCTCAACCAATGAGATGAGCGGTAATCTGAATTGTCATAAGTGTGCTGTCAGCTCATTGGTCACAAAGCAGGAGCGGGGCTGGGAATTATGTTTTCAAACAAAGCGTTAATTACATTAAAACTTATAGTGTCACGGTTTGCCAGGGCAAGCCGTGGGGAATGTTGGAGAAAGGACCCAAACGCTGGACTTAGTGCAATGAACAGTGCATTTATTTACAGTGGGGGTAAATATACACCACACAATAAGTCTCCCGAGTGCTCCCTCAACTCCTGTGTCGTGCCTTCTCCCAAGTGCTGGTATTCCGTGCTCTCTGCTCCTGTGCCTACGCACACCCCGTGCGTCCTGCAGTCCCGTGTTCCGCTCTCCTGAGGAAAAACCAATAGACGCAGTCGTTATGGCACCACTCCAGCAGGCATACACTTAACAGTACTTGCGACACTGACATGGAGTCTAACTCAACGATCCTGCGCCGGAGGAAGCTCCATCGCTCTGTTAAGTAGCTCCCCCGACGAGCCTGATCAGAAGCAGGTGTGTGGGAACCTAGGCGTGACCAGCAGCTGGCAGGGCCACACCCATCAGGCCTGCAGGTGGCTGTCCTTCATCCTCCAGCCACACCCGCAGACACACGTACACACACACACACACACACACACACAAGCATGGAACACAAGAGCACAGTGCAGCAAACATACACCCAATAATAATCATAATAAAGGTCCATACTGTTCACGGACCCCGAGTCCCCGGAACCGGGTCCGTGACAGTACCCCCCCTCTAAGGGTCGACTCCCGACGACCCTAAAACAAAAACACCAAAACCAAAAACCACAGTACAACCAACCCGGGGCGGGTGGCGGGGGGTCCAGGACGGAGGGCCCCAAAACCTCTCCGCCAAACAGCCACCACAAAGCAACAAAAGAAAAACACAGTTCAACAGTCCAATCCCCCGGTCCAGTGGCAGCAAACACAGTTCTGGCGGCCGACCCGCAGGACGGCAAAACAAGCGGGACCTGCTGTGGGTTAGGCAGTGGCGGCAAAACAGTTCAGGTGGCCTACCTCTAACCCCTTGATGGAAACGCAGCAGCTCCAGCGGCCTGCCACGGGTCCGGTGGCGGCGGCGAAACGGTTCTGGTGGCCTGCCACGGATCTGGCGGCGGCGGCGCTGCAACTCCGGCGGGCGGCCACGGGTCCGGCGGTGGCGTTGCTGCTGCGGCAGGCAGATATGCATCCGGCAGCCGCTGCGAAACGGTCCCGGCAGGCGGCCACGGGTCCGGTGACGACAGCGTGGCAGCAGCGACGGGCTTCCACGGGTCCGGTAACGGCGGCGTGGCAGCAGCGACGGGCTTCCACGGGTCCGGTAACGGCGGCGTGGCAGCAGCGACGGGCTTCCACGGGTCCGGTGACGACGGCGTGGCAGCTGCGGTGGGCGGCCACGGGTCCGGTGACGACGGCGTGGCTCCGACGAGCAACCGCGAGGTGTGGCACCTGATCTACGACGTGCTGGTTGCGGTCGTGCGGGTCGCGGACGTGCTGACCCCTCCGGCTCTCCAAGGTCTTGCGTGGGCAGCACGGGTTCCTCCTGCCCGCTGAGCTCCTCAGGCTTGCTGAGCTCCAGCTCAGGCTGCGGCGCGGGTTGCTCCAGCTCGGCCCCCTCAGGCTTGCCGCGCTCCTCAGCTAGCGGCGCTGGCACCACCGGCTCGCTGAGCTGCTCCTCCGGCGGCTTGCCCCGGGTCCGGTGGCGCTGCTCCGGTGAGCAACAGCGAGATGTGGTACATGGCCGGTGGCGCGCTGGTCGCTGACGTGGACGCGCTGGATGTGGACGGCGTGGAGGGCGCGCTAGACGTGGAGGTCCCTCCGGCAGCGGCGCTGGCTCCACCGGCTCGCTGAGCTCCGCCGGCTGCGGCGCGGGCTCCTCCCGCTCGCTGAGCTCCACCGGCTGCGGCGCGGGCTCCTCCCGCTCGCTGAGCTCCACCGGCTCCTGCCCGCTGAGCTGCTCCTCGGCTGGCAGCATGAGCTCCTCCGGCTCGGGCCGAGCAGGTCCGGGTAGCGTCGTAGCAGGTGGCACTGCTACAGATGGTGAAGAGCTGAGCGGTGTGGAGATCGCTGAACGAGGAGACGCTAGCTGCACTGTTGGCTGGCTTACAGCAGCGTCGGCGGAGTCACCATCCACTAAAAACAAAGAAGGAAATGGGTGAGAAATGAAAAAGTGTCCTTATTACTCTCCACAGCCGGCTCTTGAGATGTCCGGGAAGTCGGCTGCGGTGAGGAACGCCGGCGGCGCGAGCGTCGTTTCCGGGTAGACGTCGGGGCCGGCGTGTCAGGCTGTGCATCCACCAGCTGACCGGGCTGGCGAGCAGCCTGAGTAGGAGAGTGAAGGTGGAGAGTTGAGAGCAGGAAGTCCAGGACTACTGAATTGAGGGAGTCCACCAGCCAGGGGAATTTGAACAGCGTCTCTTGCAGCCGCCTCTCCACGGCGTGACGCAAACCTTCCGCGGGCTTCTCCCCACACAACTCGCATAGGCGGTAAACCTTGTCCATCACCTCCCTCCTGAGCCTCTCCTCAGAGACCGCTGGGTCCATGCCTGGCGGGATCATTCTGTCACGGTCAGGCAGGCAGACCGTGGGGATATGGGGAATGAGGACCCAAAACGCAGACTCTGCGATGCAAACAGTGCTCTTTATTTACAGTGAAAACTGTACACACAACAATACATCCCCGTGTGCTCCCGACTTCCACTCCGTGTCTTCTCCCAGTGTTTGTGCTCGTGTGTCCGCTCCCTCGTGCCAGTGCACTCTGTGTCTGCTGCCCTCTCGTCCAGCAATCCTTCCTGGGAAAATAGAGGCAGTAGTTAGTACCCTCAGTACCCTTGGTAAGCTCACACTCACAAACAGACCAACTGGAGAACTGACGGGAAGTCTCACGAAATGATCCCGCGTCGGTGGGAGCTCCAAGACTCTCTTAAGTAGCTCCCCCGACGAGGCCTGAGGAGCAGGTGTGTGGCTTCGGGTGTGGCCAGTCCACCAGCAGGGCCACACCCACCCGGCCTGAAGGCGCCCGCAGACTGGCACTCGCAGAAACACATACACACATCCGCAAACAGGAAGAAGAGAGACAGCAACACCAAATATACATATAATATAACCAGTCCATAACTGCTCAGGGATCCTGGGTTGCTCAGACCCAGAACCCTGACATATAGACTACTTTTGATTCTCACTGTATTACGGGACAAAGTGCGTCCCTTTTCAGCTCAATACGGGACGTGTACTTTTGTTTCTAAATACGGGACGATTCCGTTTTTTAAGGGACGGTTGGCAACCCTAGTTTACAGCAACTTGCCATGCGATTGCATTTGTTCCTAACCTTCGGGAACCCTCGCGTTAACTTTTATCAAGTGGAAAAAAGTTAACGTTCGGCGTCCAGCTTCACGGTGTTTATATATGCTGACAATAGTGGTGTAGCTAGCCACCATGTTAGCTCATCTTTATATACCAGCTAACCCTACTTCAGTAACCCTACAAACACCATGGCTGTTTAGTTTTCTGTCTTCATTTATTTTGGAAGTGATAGCTGAGCTGTATGTTTCAACTTTTGCTGTGGCTTTTAAGCTGGCGGATTTTTGGCTTCACCCCCTCCTTCATGGTTTGTGCACGTTGAAGCTGAGTTTTCTTTTTTTTGGCCGTTTCAGCCAACAAAACAAAATATCATCATGTGGTGGCCTTACTGGATCTGCTGAGGGTTGTGTGATGACCTTCTCCGGGATCCCCCCCCACCCAAGGGAATGACACCACTCATTCGCTACTCCCTCTCTGATGAAGAGTGGGCTGAGAAACTCCTCTCTCTCTCTCTGGCCTGGATGATGGCCTCTCAAGCTCTTGGAAAGTATGCTATCCTTGCTAGGAATGGATGATGACGGATTCATCTTCACTTACGTATTCCTCCAACAGTTGCTGGCTCCAGCGCAAGCTGGCCTCGCCAACTCCCTGTCTCTGGCCTAGCGGGATTACCGCTCACTCACTGAAGAAATGGATCACATTCTCCTGGCTATTAGGAGCTTTGGTATCCAGACGATAGTTCCGACGGGATCTCCCGTGACCCCCACAATTTTCCCGGGGGCAACCGACGCATTGATGGTGGGTGGGATCACTGTGATTTTACCATCAGTGTTTTGGCGTTGCAGCATGGCCGCCTTGCAGTTTTAAGGCCGAGGGAAATGAGGCTGCCACCACTCTGTAGCAGCCGCGACCGCTGACAATAAGGAAAGGCTCCTCTTCATAGAGGACTCACTCAAGAAGACATTTTCTAGTTGACTCTAGCTCCCAGAAGAGCTACGGGAACTGTTGTGTCGTCTTTGCATACATTCACATTTAGCCAATAATGAGACAGAAAATTCAATTAGCAGAGGATGAAGACCAAACAGAACTGTGAGACATAACATTGTACTTGTATAAATGAAAAGGACAGAAACACTCCAGATTGATGCTAATGTTTCCCAGCATTTGCTGAATGTAAAAATAAAGCAATGACATGTAAATGTTGGGTTTAAAAGCCGGTCTTTTTAGCAATCCCCCACAAAGAATGTTTTCAGTTGTTTAATTTTTCCCTTTTACCTGATAGATGTCTTACTTTTTTAAGTTCCTTAAAAATGCATGAAAATGCCATGCTTTTGCAATAATGCAGATTAAAATGCAGTTAGTCCTACTGATGTTAGAAGAACTTTTTCATCTTTAATTTCCTTTCCCTTTGTCATTTCTCCCCACAGAAATAAGTTTGGCTTTCGATCTCAACCCTACACAGATGTCCCAGTGAACCTTGTACTTCATAAGATCGGGATATTTGTGGACTTTGAAAATGGACAGGTGCGCAGGTGTACATGATTGGAATTTACCTGTCTCATAAAGAATGTGCAAATTGAGTCCCCCTTTAATTTCAACTTATTTAGCTACATATAGATAAATATTATAAATATACATATTTTCACTATTGTCTTGTTTATGTAATTTTACTTTAGGTGTGTTTCTCTTCTTTGCAGGTGTCTTTCTACAATGTTGATGCTAAGATGCACATCCATACTTTTAATGACATTTTCAATGAGACCCTCTACCCTTTCTTCAGCCCCTGCACCAACAAGTCAGGAAGGAACGACTTACCACTGATCATCACGCCAGTGAAGATGACCGAGTGACACCTAAAAGTTACATAATATTGTATTTCTTCCTCTCAGTTTTATTTTCCTGCCATACATATAAGCTTAGTCAGTTTTTTCCCCAATTGTATCTATCTGTAAATATTCCCTATTGATTTAAACCTCGCAGTTGTCAGACTGTTATACAGATTAAATGTTTTTATGTATTTTGAAACTGATAATCTATTAAACAAATATTATACATTTGGATGTATTGTGGAAGTTTTCCATTTAATAAAGCCTGCAAACAAGCGGTGAGTGGTAGCTAACATGCTTTACCCCTCTGGGGTCCAGGGTATAAATGACTGTTTTTGACTACTTTTGATTTTACCTCTATATTTCACCTTTAAAACAGTTTATCTTGCCTTGTTTGGTATCATTATTTTCAGCATAATCTCAAATATCTGAAATTGGAGGTTTCTTTTCATTTTGATTTTTTTTTATTCTTAACTTTACCAAATGGACCATCCCGGCCTTGCTGTATTGGTCTATTTAATTCACCTTTGTTTTTATTGTTTATTTTATTTTCACTTGCTACACACGGGACAGGCATGACTGGGGGAAAGAAGGAGAAAGAAAGAGAGGTAGGGAAAGAAAAACAGCGGGGAAGAGGAACGGTGATAAAGGGCAAAAAATAAAAACCAACCAAAACAAACAGACAAAAACAATATATATAAATATATATATATATATATATATATATATATATATATATATATATATATATATATATATATATATATATATTTAACAGGTGGTCCATGGATCACCTGTTAAGAAAGAAAAAAGAAAAAACAAGCAAAAAAGAGAGCAATATAATAAACATCATCATCACGATAATCTATGTGATTATAACAGTAAATACTAAATATTGAATATTATCAGCATACAGCATCAGACCCCGATCCAAGCTTTAAAACCCTGCAATTCCTGTGCCCAGAGGAGAGACACAAAACTTATTACAGTTGTCAAGGGCGTAGATTTGGTTTTGGCATTGGCGGGGACGGATGATTCAACCACCAAACCCTGCCCTGTTTCTTTTTTTTTTCCTTTTTGTTTTTGCTTCTTAATAAAAAGACGAGAAATATACTTGCCTGCATTTGCTATTCTACATGCTTTTAAACCATTTAAAATCACAATTCATAGTTTTATATGTGAATTATATAATGTTAAATTACTATTAAACAAATGACTGACTAAGTATTTTAGGCTTTAGTTTACTTCAGCCATAATCCATATAAATCAGGTATCATACAAAAATAAAAATAGCTTCAAATACAGTCATGACAATAAAAGAATATGACTTTAAGGACTTAACATCATTACTTCATTTATAGTGCACCAACAGCTGTTATATTTTGGCACTAAGGGAACACTGATTGACCTGGTGGTTTTTGTCCATAAAACTACTCATCTAAGATTACCACAAAGTAAAAGATCTCTCAGCCAAATTATGCAACAGTTTAGGCACACTCTTGCCCCGATCAAATCAGTGAGCTGGGATTTTTTATTCTAAACATGAACTACTGTTACAGCAACAGACATGGACTACTGGTGCCCACAGAACAACTCAATGTCCACTGTGTGAAGGAGCCAAACACATGCCTGCTCCTCTCGTTAACTGAGGTAAACTGCTGGCATATTTGTTTGACATCTATACTGTCCAGTCTCTCCTGGTGGACATGGCATACAGCAGCATTGTTTAATCTCATTTGAGTCATTGTTAACCTTAGCCATGTTTTTAGTCTTCTGAGAGCACTGAAGCTTCTTTCAGCCTCAGTACATGCGTTTTAGCCTCAGATTACAATTATTATTCTGTGCTTGATGTGCCTCACCTTTGACCGGACAGTGTGCGCACCGCGGATGACGTCAGTGCGCACACTGTGTCTGAGGAGGATGTGCGGAAGTGCTTCAGGAAGGTGAACGCACGCAAAGCTACTGGTCCGGACGGGATTCCCGGCCGCATCCTCAAGTCATGCGTGGCTCAGCTGGCTGGAGTGTTTACACACATCTTCAACCTTTCCCTCTCTCTGTCTGTAGTCCCAGCCTGCTTCAAAATGGCCACCATCGTCCCTGTACCCAAATCCTCCACCATCTCCTCATTGAACAACTGGCGACCTGTAGCCCTGACCCCCATCGTGAGCAAATGCTTCAAGAAGCTGGTCAGGGACTTCCTTTGCTCTGCAGTACCCGACTCACTGGACCCTCTACAATTTGCATATTGGCACAACAGGTCCACTGATGATGCCATAGCCCTGACACTACATACTACCCTCTATGTAAGAAAAATTGCGTATGTTTCTGTTCTGTGTCCTGTGTACTGGTTGTTTGTATATTAGGGGTGGGGGAAAAAAAATCGATACTGTGTAGTATCGTGATATTTTGTTTGCTAATAATGTATCGATACAGGGACAGCAGAAATCGATATTTTGTTACAGACTTCAGAGCATGTTGATCCTTTTTCTGAGCAAGAATCCTGACATTCCTTCACTGTCCAAATGTGTTTAACTTTTTTTATGGCAGCAATAAACATGACAGTTTACTTATTTTAATTTAAGACAACATATTTTATTTTATTCCAATTGAAAAAGTTTTTTTATTTAATGTAAAACTATATTGTCTTAATTTTACAGTAATTTACTTTCAAATTCTTTTGTTGCTGAAGGGGCTGCATAGTTTTTACAAATTTGATGGTTCGGAATAGCTATAATTGTACCGTTGTCCCCAGATGGTTGCATTCAGTTACGTTGGACTAGACTGTGGTACAAACAATTCAGTTTGTCAGCAATAAAACTGACGGAAATTAGAGAAACAATGAGTTTTTGACTTTGTTATTAGATAAAATGAATAGAAAAAAATGTGACAAATCACAATATATTGTATCGCAATACTCAGAGTCTGGTGATTCCCACTTCTAGTGGCCAGTGGTGTTAACAGCCAACCTCCCGGAACAGGATCCACGCATCCAAGAAAGGGTCTCAAGCATAAAGACTAAGACCACAGGTGTTGAACTCCAGGCCTTAGGGTCCGGTGTCCTGCATTGTTTTAGATGTGTCCTTGGTCCAACACAGCTGATTTAAATGGCTAAATTACCTCTTCAACATGTCTTAAAGTTCTCCACAACCCTGGTAATGAACTAATCATTTGATTCAGGGGTGTTGAAACAGGGTGATATCTAAAACCTGAAGGACACCGGCCCTCGTGGCCTGGAGTTCGACACCCCTGACTTAGACAGCCATGACATGATTCACACCTACTGGCTAAAGAAGCTAAATGCACGCCATGAGCATCAGGTAGCACAAAGAAGCAGTTTCTGCCAAAGGAAGGAAAATCTTCCAAATACTGTATGTACAAATACTGAATGTTAAGAAGAGTGATCAGATGAATTGCAAAGTTCTTTGCAAGTCCTTTGCCATAAAAATGAACTTAATCCAAAAAAACCTATTTCCACTGCATTTATCACTGCCATAAAAAGACATGCTGAGATAATTTCAAGAAACAAACAATACAAACAATAGAATGTTGACGAGCACAAGGCTGAAGATTATTATGGTATGCTGACTGGGTTAGAATAATAGTGAGGATTATGCTTGAGATCGTTGTTCTTCCTGTTAACCATGGTTATCTGCAATGCAACATCATTGTGTTGCATAAAAAGGGCTTCACAGGCAAGGATGTTGTTGCTACTAAAATTGCAGCTAAATCGACCATTTATGGGATCAACAAGAACTTTTAAGAAACAGGTTTAATTGTTGTCAAGAAGGTTCAGGGCGCTCAAGAAAGTCCAGCAAGGCTTAGAACGATCTCCTAAAGATGATTCAGCTGCAGGGCAGTGGCGGTCCTAGCCTGTTAGGCGCCCTGGGCGAACACCCCCTCTGGCGCGCCCCCCCCCCCCCCCCCCCCCCCCCCCCCCCACACACACACACACATACATATGAAGAGGGAGAGAGTATGCATAGTATGTAAACGGCTACTAAACAGACATCATACTTTGTCATACAATGAGAACAGGACAAATCAACAACTGACACTGACTAATTAATATTATATTATTGTATATATTGTTTGGAGTTTAGTCTGTTACTGTTACTATTTTTACCATTTCTTCTTGGAGGAACTGTAACCCACATAATTTCCTTAGGGATTAAGAAAGTATTCTGATTCTTAATGTTTTAGGATACATGACCTGCCATTATCTAATGACACATCTGCTTACCTGTGTCTTTTGCTCGTTCCTCCTTGTAGGAGCCATAATTAAATGTATTGAATTTTAAGGATCACTGGGTTTTAATTTGTTTGGTTGCTATGGTGATGTGTAACGGGAGTCACGTGGGTGCTAGCGGTGACATTAAGAGGGCGTTGTCAGTCTGTCATTCACTGGTTTGATTTTGACAGAGAGGAGGGCTGGGTAGCCTTAGTTTTTGTTGACCGCAGCACAACGAGTTTCCCCTTGTTGAATTAGAGCCTGTGATGTTTTAAGAGTTTGAATCGCGAGCCGATCACATTGCTCTGTAAACTTTTCAAGCACTTTAATAAACAAGCAAGCAATTCCACCTCTCGCATTACTGCGTAAAGTTGACAGCGCGTCAGGCAAATAGGCAGGCTCCATCCCCGGCCTCTAGCGACTGTGGAAGTCGCTACACTCCTCTTCTTTTCTCTTTTTTTAAACTTTAAAAACGGGTTGTGTGTGAGACTTTAAATAAACAAAATATAAAATATACATTTTAAATTGTTATTGATCCCTTTACCCCGAGTCCTAAAGTGTATATTTTTTTTTTTTTACTCTTAAATATTTATTGTTTGTTTTCTTGCACTGCTGTAACTGGAGCCTCGTCGTCTCGTCTCTCTATATACTGGACTGTATGTAGCGGAGATGACAATAAAGTTTACTTTGACTTCAGCAACAAGCAGGCGCACCGAGGGCTCTTAGGCTCACTTTTCGTGTATAGAATTTTGAAAAAACATCGGTGCAAATTATAAGTCTGTATCATGATGTCTGGTGTTTTCGTGTTTGTTGTTTGTTTTTATTTTTGTTTTATTTTGAGAGTTGGTAATTTTTGCTGCTCCAGCCAGCCAGAGAATCCCCCGTCGCCCCGCCCTCTCCTCCCTGTGCAGCAAGCAGCAGGCGCACCTCGCAAACGGAGGGCGCCCTTACTCCCATGGGCGATAGAAAATCGATCGGTGCCTATGCCATTCCCAATATGGGCTCGCATGATGTCGGGGCCGCATGAGTACAAGCAATTTTTTTTTAACCGATGCCTGTGATGCCGCCCCCTACCACGATGCCGCCCCGGGCAACCGCCCGTGTCGTCCGTATCTAAAACCGCTACTGCTGCAGGGTATGGGTGCCACCAGTGCAGAGTTGCTCAGGAATGGCAGCAGGCAGGTGTGAGTGCATCTGCACACACAGTGAGGCAAAGACTTTTGAAGGATGGCGTGGTGTTAGCTGAATGAGAAGTATAGGATCCAGGCAATTAATACCTATACCCCTGCTGGGATAATCAGTAGGCTAAAAGAAGAGAAAGAAGCCACTGGCATCAAGATAAGAAAGCTCTTTGACATGTATGGAAAGTTTCAATCCAAATCCAGCACTCTGAGACTTTACACTAAGTGAAATGAAGGTGGCTGCAGCCTACTGAGTGTCAGAACCACTATTCAGGATGAAACAACAAACATCCACAAATACATCAGCAAGATGGCCGCAACTGATAGTGTGTTTGGGACAGCCCTAGTCCTGTGGCACTTTCAGATACAGATGGACAAAGGTGATGGCTTTAACCAGCTTAAAAAAATGCAATGGAAAATAACAATTATGATGACTGGCACATCTTCTTCTTCTTCGTTTATTGGAGCATTATCGCCACCAGCTGGAAAGGAGTGTATCCCTATTAATGCTAGTATTTGTTGAATTTCTAATAAAAGGTCTGGTCCACGGTCTTAATGCTGTTTTGAAATGAAATGAAGTTTAAATGCCCCATTTAATGTCCCATACCTACCACTATCCGATGACACATCTGATTACCTGTATGTTTTGCTCGTTTCTTCTCCTCTTCTTTCTTTTTTTTCCTATACTGAGCATCTGATGACACTCAATCCGAGAATCACCATAACATAACCTAATAGACCTTGACCATTTTATAGGGTTTTATTTTCTTTCTGGGATTTCGCACAAACCACGAAAAATAATCAATGCACACTGGGCTTGGATTGACAACATTATGAATGAAATGTTCTTTTTTTGGATGCTTCCCGCCCCCTTTCCCTTTTGACAGGTTGTGTTTGAGACTTCAGCGCAGCAGCAGCAAGCAGGGGCACTGAGGGCCCTTGCGTTCACTTTTCGTGTATATGTGTGAAATAGAATTTAGAAAACACAAACTGTGCAAATTATAAGTCTATATCATAATGTCTGGTGTTTTGTGTTTGTTGGTTTGTTTTTATTATGTTTTACTTTGCGAGCTGGTTATTAGTGGCATGATGTGAATGACTGTAAAATTGTATATGCAGGAAAAATTACAAGGTATTGTTTCATCTCATTATAGGGTGTCTTCCTCTCTCTGCTGTTCACGTTTATTAAAATGAAAACAAAGATAAGACAATCTTGACGGGAGGGGCCATGGGGGAGCCTTAAATTTTAGAGCTGGAACGCAAATATGCAAAACAATCTACAAAAAGCAGTCAAATTGATATAATGATACTATTCACTAAAGGAGAAATAAAACAGTAATTGAAAAAATCAAGTGAAGATGGCAGAACAGTAAAGATGAAAGAATTTGCAGGAGATTAGTGTCCCCTATCAACACTCTTGTGCAGGTGGTGGCGGTAATGCACCAGTAACGTTGCTTGCCAATTGACATTAAACAAGAAGAAGTAGTAGCGCTTGTAAAAAGTAGTGATGGTAAATTTGATTCTTTTTACTGAATCGAGTTTTAATGAGTCACTCACCAAAGTGAATCGGGTTTTTGAGTCATTTGATTCACTGAGTCAGTTGACCAGAGAGAGAGATAAGAGATAAGATAAGATAGAACTTTATTAATCCCTCGGGTAGGTTCCTCTGGGAAATTTGTTTTCCAAAAAGCACAGCACCGACAGAAGTTACAGAGTCAAGAATATTATATATATATATATATATATATATATATATATACACACACACACACACATATATAAATACAAAGACATATATAGATAAAATATACAAAGGGGATAAATAGAATAAATAGGGATAAAAATAAAAATAAAAAGTGCAAAAAATTTACATTTTCATTCAAACTTAATTTGTTTCTCTTTTCATGTAAATCCCACTGCTAAGATGAATGATTCTAAAAACTAAAACCAACTATTTTATAGAGCAAAAAAGAGCGAAAACATTTCTAAAATTAAGCAATTTCCTATCAAAATTGCTTAATAAACATTTATTTTGTTTATTTGTATTTTATTAGTATTTTCCTTAAATGTGTTAAATATATATTTTCTCATCTAAATGTTCACTGAGCTGTGAGCCAGGGGGCGGTAATGCGCCTTAACATTGGTTGCCAACCAAGAAGAAGAAGAAGCTGTGAGCCAGGAGGGAGGGGGTGAGCGAGTGAGTGATTCGTTCGCTCGCTCTATGATTCAGCACAGGAGGGAGGGGTGAGCGAGTCCTGAGTGATTCGCTTAGGCTTACGATTCAGCACAGGAGGGAGGGGGTTAGTAAGTGAGTGGTAGTGATGGGTCGTTCGCGAACGAAATGGCTCTTAGAGCCGACTCTTTGACGTGAACGACGCGAGCCGGCTCCTTATCGCGAGCCGTCGCGTGGGTTTTTTTTTTTTTTTTCCTTTCTCTCAGCCTCTCTCTCGCACTTTTTTTCTGCTTCACTCAGCACGCGAGCCTTGTGCTTTACGCTGGGCAGAGGGGGGAGGGGCGGTAGTTACACTCAGTAGCACAGGAACAGAGCCAGAGGGAGAGAAAGAAAGCCAGGGACAACAACGTCACATTAGAAAGGTAAAGTAATCATCCACAACTATTTTCAGTTGCAGATGATAAAGGATTCAGAAAGTTTATTCATGCGGGCCCATATGACAGAGAATATGCATGTCATTTTTGTTTTCATATTTTAATTTATATTTAATTGTGTTGTGGTTTGCAGGGTTTTGTGTTGTTTCACTTTAAATTTGTAAAAGGAAAAAGCTGAAAATTTAAATAGTTAAAAGTTGAAATGTGAATAGTTGATTTTTGTATTATATGATTTATTTATTACATTTTATGTGGAGTGAATAAATAAAAGTATATTTACGGTGGCCCCTAGAGACAAAGCACATACAAACTTCAAATCACGTACGAACTCTGAAGCATGTACAAACCCTGAAGCACGTACAAACTCCAAAACACGTAAAAACACGTACAAACTCCAAAACACGTAAAAACTCCAAAACATGTAAAAACACGTACAACCTCAGAAGCACATAAAAACTCAAAACACGTACAAAAGTCAACAGAAGTGCCCCAGAATGCTAGGTGCAGTGTTGAGCTTTTGTTACCTAGTGGCTACACAAGCCAGCAAGTACCAACGACCGGATTTGGTGTGTGGTAGTAACAGGTAAATGAACATTGTTTTTAAATTATTTGAATATATATGAGTGCCTGTGTATAAATACACAAACATGCTTTCAATTGTGTAATTTAAGTGATCTAGTAGCTCTGCTTTGGAAGTTCAGTTCATGCTAGAAATGTGTTTTGGAGTTTGTACGTGTTTTGTCTCTAGGGGCCACCGCATATATTTATATATAAACATATATAAATAAAACCACTTTTTTTACGTTAGTAATTCCTTTTGTGCATAATTTAATATTATTGTTAATAATAAATTAATTAAAGCAACAAAACAACCTGAAGAGCCGGTTCGGAGCCGAAAGAGCCGGCTCTTTTTAGTGAGCTGAACCGAAAGAGCCGGTTCTCTAAAAAGAGTCGGAAATCCCATCACTAGTGAGTGGGTGATTCGTTCGCTCTATGATTCAGCACAGGAGGGAGGGGGTGAGCGAGTCCTGAGTGATTTGCATACGCTTACGATTCAGCACAGGAAGGGAGGGGGTGAGTAGCTCAAATGTGCTGTTAGCATGTTAGCAGAGCGATGCTACTGTGAACCGAGGAGCTATTTTCTTGATGTGAGCTTCTACTCAGGGTTTTTTCTTCCAGTTCAGAGCAGAAATGCTTTTGTTAAGAAACTGGCTGTTGTCCCCCCCCCCCCCAATTGTAATTATAAGCTAGATATATTTCTACTAAGCGAACAGCAACAGGGATGAGTCAGTGAGTCAGTTTGGCTTGTGAATCATGATTCACGAGTCAGTAAAGTGATTCTCGAGTATTGAACGATTCGTTCACGAATCGAACATCACTAGTAAAAAGCAGAACGTAAGGAAGTAAGAGTATAACTACAGTCATCAAAATTTTCATCTTCCATGAGCAGCTATCGTTTTTTAAGCCGTCTTAGGCAAAGATCGTGTGGCTGTGCTGAGCTTCCTTAATGCTACCCCTCTGGTCTCCAGCAGATCGCGTTTCTGTTTCTGATGCGTGATTGGAAAGATATACGCTCTCGTTGATCGTTGTAAACAAAGAACGTGTACTCGTGCTGACTGACGGGAGTAACATGCCGGAAAGAGGAGGTCAGTGAGCCCACTGCCTCTACTAGTCGTAGTCCAATTACAAAATCGGCACGCTTGCCTCCTTCTCCCCTGGTGGATCTTTAATTCGGGTTACTCAGAGAGGGATCCACAGTGAGTAAATTATAACTGCATTGGTTGCCTAACTCCATAATAGTCTACAGCGTTTCTCTCGCTAATTTGTGTTTTTGTTTGTGCCTTCTGTTTATCCTCTGTCGCTTACTTTATTCCCTCTGATGATCGCATAGAGCTTCTTTTGTTAATAGCATTATGTCCTCTGCACAATGTGGCTGCTCTGAAAAAGAAGGCAACAAATCAGAGAATCTCAACTCCCTGGAAGAACTTATAAGTACACCTACACTGAAGACTAATTTAGAAGATCTTCTTTTGACCTGGAAAAGAATAAGCCCTCTTGAAAAATAATGAAATCTGAGTAAGTAATGAAAAACCGGGAACAACCTCAGGTTTCTTTTCAGCGCTGCAGCCAGGCTGAGCCAAGTGTGCTGTTTGTCTTTCTATCTTAGTACAGCACTGGTCAAATGTTTGGACACAGCTTCTCATTTAATGCCTTTTCTTTCATTCTATGACTGTTTACATTGTAGATTCTCACTGAAGGCATCAAAACTATAAATGAAGAAATATGGAAATAGGAAGTAAACAAAATAATGAAAATAACTCATGTCTTATATTCTAGATTCTAGCCACCCTTTGGTTTGATTACTGCCTTGCACACTCTTGGCATCCCTTGATTTGCTTCACAGGTAGTCACCTGAAATGGTTTTCCAACAATCTTGAGCACTTGCTAGCCCTTTTGGTCCATATGATCCCAAACCATCTGGAATGGGTTTAGGTCAGGTTACTGTGGAGTCCAGGCTTTCTGGCATAGCGCTCCATCATTCTCCTTGGTCAAATTAGCCCTTACACAGCCCGGAGGTGTGTTTGGGGTCATTGTCCTGTTGAAAAATAAATGATGGTGCAACTAAACACAGACCAGATGGGGCGGCATGTTGCTGCGGGATGCTGTAGTAGCCATGCTGGTTTAGCATGCATTCAATTTTGAATAAATCCCCAACAACGTCACAAGCAAAGCACCTCCACACCATCACACCTCCTCCATGTTTCACAGTGTGAACCGTTCACCTTTTCTGCTTCCCCAAAGACACAGTGGGTGGAACCAAACATCTCAAAATGTGACTCATCAGACCAGATTTTCACTGGTCTAATGTCCATTCCCTGTGTTTCTTGGCCCAAACAAATGTCTTCTGATTGTTGCTTTTCCTTAGTAGTGGTTTCTTAGCAGCTATTTGACCATAAAGGGCTGATTCACAAAGTCTCCTCTCAGCAGGTGATGTAGAGATATTTCTGCTACTGGAACTCTGTGTGGCATTTCTCTAGGCTCTAACCAGAGGTGCTGTGATTTCTGAGGCTGGTGACTCAGATAAATTTATCGTCAGCAGCAGAGGTGACTCTTGGTCTTCCTTTCATGGGGCGGTCACCACGTGAGCCACTTTTTTGTTTGTTAGCGATTGATGTTTTTTTGCGACTGCGCTTGGCAACTACATCATGAATCATTGAGAGAAGGCCAAGGGATTGCAGCGCTGTCAACAAAGGAAGGGGTGGCTACTTTTAGATGTCTAAAATATATTTAGAATTATATATCTTTTTTCTTTGCTAAATAATTCACACATCTCTTTTCATATAATTAATGTCTTCTGTTTGTGTCTACAATGTGTCTCTATATACGTTGTTTTTTTTAAAAAACCTTTTAACGATGTTAAACTGAAACTGAATTAAGGTTTTAAGAATGTGTCATAATCTGTACACTTTGTAGGTTTTGTCGTTCTATAACCACATGTCACTGTTTTGTTTCTTTGTCATTATAGTCAAAAGAAGGGAAAGCATCAAACAAAACAAAAACCAACCAGTTCCAGCAAGTACAGATGAACCAGTTGTGAACCAGATGGAAAAGACTTTTACCACTATGAAGCAGCCCAGAAGACGCCAGAGCATTGACAGTGGGGACAAAAGCTTCACATGCGATCAGTGTGGAAAGACTTTCACCCGGCATAGTTGTTTAAAACAACATCAGCTCATCCACACTGGATTTAAACCATTCAGTTGTGATCGGTGTGGAAAGGCTTTTACTCAGAATTCCAACTTAAAAAGACATCAGCTCATCCACACTGGATTTAAACCATTCAGCTGTGATCAGTGTGGAAAGAGTTTCACCAAGAGTGACGGCTTAAAAAAACACAACCTCATTCACACTGGATTTAAACCATTCAGCTGTGATCAGTGTGGAAAAGCTTTTACTCAGAATGCCAACTTAAAAAAACATCAGCTCATTCACGCTGGATTTAAACCGTTCAGGTGTGATCAGTGGGGAAAGTCTTTCACTTCCAAAAGTAACTTAAAAGGACATCAGGTCATCCACACTGGAGTTAAACCATTCAGCTGTGATCAGTGTGGAAAGTCTTTCACGTCCAAAGGTAACTTAAAAGGACATCAGGTCATCCACACTGGATTTAAACCATTCAGCTGTGATCAATGTGGCAGGACTTTCACTCAGAGTGGCAGCTTAAAAAAACATCAGGTCATCCACACTGGATTTAAACCATTCAGCTGTGATCAGTGTGGAAAGTCTTTCACTTCCAAAGGTAACTTAAAAGGACATCAGGTCACCCACACTGGATTTAAACCATTCAGCTGTGATCAGTGTGGAAAGTCTTTCACTTCCAAAGGTAACTTAAAAAGACATCAGGTCATCCACACTGGATTTAAACCATTCAGCTGTGATCAGTGTGGAAAGACCTTTACTCAGGACTGCAGCTTACAAAAACATCAGCTTATCCACACTGGATTTAAACCATACAGCTGTGATCAGTGTGGAAAGACCTTTACTCAGGATTGCAGCTTACAAAAACATCAGCTTATCCACACTGGATTTAAACCATTCAGCTGTGATCAGTGTGGAAAGACCTTTACTCAGGATGGCAGCTTACAAAAACATCAGCTTATCCACACTGGATTTAAACCATTCAGCTGTGATCAGTGTGGAAAGGCTTTTACTCAGAATCGTCACTTACAAAAACATCAGGTCATCCACACTGGATTTAAACCATACAGCTGTGATCAGTGTGGAAAGACCTTTACTCAGGATGGCAGCTTACAAAAACATCAGCTTATCCACACTGGATTTAAACCATTCAGCTGTGGTCAGTGTGGAAAGGCTTTTGCACTCAAGAATAGGTTAATAAATCATCAACTGATCCACCCAATCATCCATCCATCTTCTTTCGCTTTATCTGGGGCTGGATCGCGGGGTTGGATCGCGGGGAACACCAAGGCTTTCCCAGGCCAGCCGAGAGATATAATCTCCCCAGCGTGTCCTGGGTCTGCCTTGGGGCCTCCTCCCAGTGGGACATGCCCAGAACACCTCACTCAGGAGGCATCCTTGTCAGATGCCTGAATCACCTCAAGTGGCTCCTTTCGATGTGGAGGAGCAGCGGCTCTGCGACTCTGAGCCCCTCCCGAATGGCTGAAGGAGTAACAGATGGGTTGAAGGTGGGGATGGGATTACATCAATTCTGAGCCCTTCTTGTTTTCAGTAGTGACGGACAGACTGACATACGAAGTCAGTTAAGATCTGTTGAATATGTTGTTTGCAGATGATATTGTAATCTATAGTAGGAATAGGAATCAGTAGTAAGAGAACCTGGAGAGGTGGAGGTATACTCTGGAGAGAAGAGGAATTAAGGGAAGGGAAATAACATGCCTATCTTAAGCTGGCAGCCAACCAGAAAGACTTTCTCTGAATTGTTGATATTAGTTTCTTACATTTTCTGATTTTTAATCAAATGGTCTTTTCAGAAACTACTGATTGTTGTTTCATATATGTAATGGCTATTATTAATGGGGTGGCTGTAGCTCAGGCGGTAGAGCAGGTCATCTACTGATCGGAAGGTTGGTGGTTCGATTCCTGGCTTCCCCTAGTCTGCATGCCAAATATCCTTGGGCGAGATATTAACCCCAAATTGCTCTCCGATGCATCCATCGGAGTGTGAATTAGGGATGCACCGATACCACTTTTTTGGAAACGAGTACTTGCATTTCAGTACTCACCGATACCGAGTACTTAATAAAAACATGATTTAAATTTGCAGGTAACAGCTTTAGTCCTATAATTTAACAAAAAACAAACAAACAAGGGACTAGTTTGGAAATAAGAACATTTATTTAAAATGAAAAGCATGTTGTATGCAACATATTACAGAATAAATAATTATAAAAAAACAAAATTTAATTTTAAATTTGTTCGTCTGTTTCTCTGTTTAGAAGTCTCACTAGCACAGTCACAGCTGGGATGACATCAGAGGCTAGTGCGTCGTAGCTGCTCACTTTTTTAGTTAGTTCCTCAAAGGGGGCGAGGATGGCAACAGTCGTCTCCATAAGAGCCCATTGGTGAGCGGTAAGAGAGTCAGGGAGTTCATGCTCGGACAAATACACGCCCAGCCCTCGCTTTTGCTCAATGAGGGACTGGAGCATGTAATGCGTGCTGTTCCACCGCGTCTGTACGTCCTGCTGCAGTCTCTTTATTGGCTGGTTGAGCTGTCCCTGAATGTCCTCGAGGCGGAAGTAGGCTAAGGCGGAATGTTTAAAATGCCCAACTATTTTCCGTCCCACTGCTATAGCATCAGCTATGCTCCTCTGTGCTAATAAGCATGGGTAAATAAGCGTGGGTAAACTCTTTGTACTCGTTGTCGTGTTGGGATTTTGGTGCTTGATTAAATTACTTGTGTTACATGCGCTACCTTTAGAGCCTCCTCTGGACAATTTTGCTGAGCACAATTTGCAGTCCGCCTTTGTTTTCGCATCTTCGTTCACTTTGAAATAGTTCCACACGGCTGATATGTCTCGCCTCGCCTTCTCCCTGCTCTGAGATGCAGCCGGGGCCTGGCCTGGGGGCGGGCACTCGATGCCTGGGGGCGGGCACTCGGCGCCTGTGATTAACCCCTTACATGCCGCTCAAACATAGACAGGTCTCAGACCGTGGTATCGGTCCTCGGTATCGGGGGACTTTTAACGAGTACGAGTACTTTAGAAAATGTGGTATCGAGGCCGATACCCGATACCGGCATCGGTATCGGTGCATCCCTAGTGTGAATGTTACTTAGAAAGCACTTAGAACAATGTGCTTGTGCGAATGGGTGAATGCACAAGTTGTGTAAAGCGCTTTGAGTGCTCAGAAGAGTAGAAAAGTGCTATATAGTCCATTTACCATATTTACTTTACTAAATTAAACCCATGATTAAGAGTGTTAATAAAAATATATTCTTAGAGCCTATTTTCTGATTATATTGTTTTTTTGTACTTTTATAGTAAGGTCTGTGAGGAAAACTAGGTCAGAGGGTGACTGGTCGCCTTGGCAACAGAGACTTCAGTAAGGGGAAGTTAAAAAAAAAAAGAAGAAGGTAGGGTAGAGTTGCATAGGCATATTAATAAAACACAGGAAACCAGACAGAAAAGCGGAACTAGTAACACAGAAGGAGTTGTTTATATCGAAACTATGTGTGTGTGACGTGTAGCAGAACTATAAACGGAATTTAATAAGAGGCCACAATGCACAAAGGCTTAGAAATCTATGCACGCCTCACAAAACAAACTGTTCATTGAAGATCAAATTGAGGAAAAGTTTGTCATGTTAAAGTCATGCAAACGTTGAGTTTATCTGTTCTGTGCAAACATCTATGTAATCTTACAGACCAAGCATTATTGTCATCATGTGATCACAAAGAGAAGCAGAGCATCTGAACAGATTGCCTTCTAGGTCAATCTGAAAGACCTGTTGCTGTTTAGTGGGCTGTTCATTATGAGATAATTAGTGAGATCAATGCAGCGCTTCTCTAATGTAGCTATTTGAAATGTGGTGAAATGTGCTTTGTTGGGATTTGAGTGTAAACTAGGTCGCAGGGTGACAGGAAACTGTGAGCCCTAAACAGAGCACAGGAGGTGCAGACAGAAAGTGAAACTAAGCAGAGTGTTTTGATCCAAACTTAGAGTGTGTGACGTGCTGCAGAAATATATATATATATATATATATATATGACCATGTTGGCTGCTGCTGCTTTCAGACCTGAGCGTGTGTTCGTGTGTTCAGGTCTCCGTTCCCGGGAATGTAAAATAAAGATCATTTTTTGAGCTTTGACCACCCTGGGTCCAGTCTTTCTTTGCCGCCAAAAGAATTCAAAGAACAAAATTTAATAGTTTTAAATGATTTCTGTTGTCTTAAAACATGATGTGGGTCTGTTTTGTTGCATGATGAGAAAAAGAAACCTGTCTTTTTTATGTTGCATCAAACTTTTTTATTATATTTCATCAGTTTGTCATTTTGACCAAAGGTATGTGTAAAATTAAATGTATCCTATAATTATTAAGATATATAAAACTTATAATGTATATTTCTTATTTTCTGTGAACTTATTTACACATTACTTAAAAGTTATGTCGCTATAATAATTTTTTGTATTTTCTCTGTAAGAAACCGACTTGCTAACCCTTTATTCCAGTGTACCTACTGTTAAGTATTTGTGCATAAATATAATTAAAATGCCAATTCAAAGAGAATAATTGAAATATCATATAATTACAGTGGAATTGCAGCTTTTATCACAGGACCACACTCCGAATCCCCCTGTAACTGTATTGTCATGTGACATGTGCAGTGTAATAGGACAGCCTTTTGCGGCTGGATTTATTATGAGGCAGACCAAGACAAGTATAGTTGAACAAGGGGTATTTATTTACCATACAGCTCACAAACATTGCATCTAATAACAACTGACAGTCTTAAATACTTTCAGCTGTCACAGGTTAAAGCATTATTCTATTAACAGGTGAGTTCTCAAATCCTGACCTTCCACCACATTATCACATTATACATCAACTTCAATAAAAATATGTATAAATACATTTTACATTTTCATATTAATGAATATTTTAAACTTTATCCGTAAACCATACCCCTTATTGTAAAAACACCAAAAAAACCCAAGGACAAAAGATTTCCCACGCTCCTTTAACCCATGGCCTCTCCTGGAACCTTTAAATGTGTCTGGACCCCCAGGAAAACATTTGCCCAAACACCCTGGAGAAAGGTGAGTAATAACATCTTACGGTCACTTCTTTGCACCACCTTTATTTCTAGACTTTCAAACACACTATTATTAGTTATCCTTACTGGTAAACTTTATTTGCTCTCAATCACAAACTGTCTTCTTCACAGACAACCACCACATTTATTGATGAGGAGCAGGACCTGGAACAAAGGCTACCAACTGATTTTTAAATACACAATAAATACTCAATGAAAAATCCAATTTGTGTGCAAATATTCTTCCTGTGCTAGGCTTAAAGTGCGATGCTGAATAAAGTGCTAGATAAGGTTCTTTTAATAAAGCAAAAGGTGCTCCTAAAGTGATATAGAAATTATAATATAAGTGGTAGTAAGGGAGGCCTCTCCATTACATGCAGTAAAGCCCACTATTAGAATACATCGTCTGGACCATTTCTCACCACAAATGCACCACAGTGGCTTCACCACATTTTGTACATGACAATATACCATTGTTGAGCCAGTGGTTAGCATTCTGCCTGTGTTCGGTGTGTTCACTTTTGCCTTCCATATCCTGTTAGTCTGTATTAATTACAGCGGCATTCCCTCCTATTGTTATCATGTGTGTATTTAAGTCCTGTGTCCTCCTCTGCTCATTCTTGTGTAACGTCTGTTAGCACTGTTTCCCTGCGTTTCACCTTTATACTTCCGGTTCTAGTGTTTTATTGTTGTTGGGGTTTTTGTAGTATTGTTGTATTTTGTTTGAGTATTTTTTTTCTACAGCAATAAAGGTAGCTCTTTGAGTTTATTACCCTGTCTGTGACTCCTGTGTCCTGCCTCCCACTCCACTACCATCATGACAATACTAACTCAAGACAACTGTATTCTGATGTGATGTCGTCTCTTAATAAACATTATGGAAAACCACACCAGTTTGCTGTGAGATGTACAGCAGAAGTGATGGAAGCTCCGAACATCCACATGAATAGCACGAGTTTTTAAGGGGCTTGCATGCATGTGTGTGCAGGCACTACTGGTAATGCTTTGAGCAGCCTGGAAACAGTGGCCATGTTGAGCTTCAGTGTGGGTTGCTGCTAAAGCTATCATAAGATATAAGAACTGAGTTCAAAAGATAACTGTACTGTAGGTTCTTTTAACGAGAGAAGAAAAAATGTGCTCCAATTATACTTTTTCACAATTTATTATCGAAACGGTTAGAATTTTAAATTAGTTTTACATGGTGCCATGGACCTCCTTTTACTGGCAGAGGGACAATAGGCTGTCACAAACAGGCAGTAAACACTTTTTTATTATGTGTGACAAAGCGTCTACTAAGGTGAAAAGATTGTTTCTTCTTCTATAATTTTCCAAGCATCTCCTTATTTGGAGATGACCCTTTTGCAAGCAACGCTGCCATTACCATGAAAAATGCCTCTTGTGCTCCAGTCTAGCCTGTAGATTTAAAGACAGGGGAAGAGTGCATTAAATAAGAGCAGATTTATGGCTGAGGCCACATGTGAGGGCGTCCTCTCAATGTTTATGATTGCCAGTGAATCCAAGACTATTCAATTATACACTGTTTAGAGTAAAATACAAAATAGAAATATGTGATGGTAATTATGAGATATAAGCGTCTGTCAGTGCGCCCCAGGGTGGTTGTGGCTAAAATGTAGCTTGCCATCACCAGTTTCAAATTCAAATTCAAATTCAAATTTTATTTGTCACACACACACACAACCATACACAGTATGACATGGGGGTGAAATGCTTGTAGCTGCGCAATGCCCGACCATTAAATGACAGAAAAAAGATTTACAGTATTTACAATTACTACAAAATTTACAAATTAACTTAGGAATTTACAGTAAAAATAAAAATAAAAATAAATAAAAATGTGCAAACAGCAGAGAGAGATTATAAAGATTATAAATTATAGGAAATTATAGGAAATTATAGGAAATGTGTGGTGGTGCGTGTGGTGATGTGATGTGTGTGAGAGTCCAGTCTTATAGTGATGTGTGTGGGAGAGTACAGTCCTACAGTCCTACACCTGGTTCAGGGCCCGAATAGCCTGGGGAAAGAAGCTCCTCCTCATTCTCTCTGTTTTGGCCTTAAGGGAGCGGAAGCGCTTCCCAGACCTCAACAGTGAGAAGAGTCCATTGTTGGGATGGGAGAGGTCCATCATAATCTTCCTGGCTTTGGACTTGCACCGCTTGGTGTAGATGGACAGCAGTGTGTGAATGTGTGTGTGAATGGGTGGATGACTGGATGTGTAAAGCGCTTTGGGGTCCTTAGGCAGTAGTAAAGCGCTATACAAATACAGGCCATTTACCATTTAAAAGCTGTGAGATTATTATATTATCTTATGCCATGTTATACCCCTAATTAAAGATTGTGAAATTATTTTGTAGTTTTAGTTTGCATTATTCTCCTGAAGAGGTGATAACTATTAGATTTATTAAACTGATTTGTATTACATTAGACTGCTGATTTATTGTGAATGAATGATATTGTTTTATGATGCATTATACTGCTGAGTTATAAGAAATACTGTTTTTAGAGAGTCATGGCCTTATTTGTCTGATTAGAAGAGAACAGAGCATACCGGAGAGGTTTTCTGCCCCATCTCATCAGGAGGAGATAAAACAGGGAGCCAAGGCCGTCACTTAGGCACCATAAGAGAGAAAGAATGTGAATGTTTAGGTTTTTACAACTAGGTGGGGGCCACCAGAGGCTATAAGAGTTTGAGTAACTCTCCACCATTTTCAGATTTTGCTGTGACCCTCTTCATGCATGTCTCCCCATCCGGATGGCTTATGCTCAAAGTGTTGAATTGTATTGAATAAAATAATTGTTGATTGAGCATTTATACACCGAGTATTGTCCTTCCTTCAGCCCAAAGATCAAAAGAACTGAGAATTTAACAAGGTAAAAATAAATCCCAGCAATACCATCAACATATCCACATCCCCACAGTTGTTAGACTATGAGCTGGGGATACAGAAATCTGTGTTTGAAATCCTTGGAGATGCTGTTAAAGCAGATAGGGACCCACAGAAAGACTGACGCAAGGATCAAAGGCCAAATATCTCCACAATCATTCTCCACGGTGCTGATCTGCCAGTAGGTGTCACCACACTGGAGTTCCCTTCACCATCAAGCAGCAACCAAAGGAGCTACAAGTGTATTGTCCTTACTGCTCCAACTCTGAGCACTATGTGACGCAGTGAGACAACTTTTGTCAACATGCGATATTGGATCATGGATTTTCCAGATACCTGATACCCTGTGAAAATATATGAATAGCTGAAAGAGTTGCCTCTGATAGCATTCAGTCAGTTTTAGCTTGTGGTCCTGATTTTCTACTATTGTCCACATCTTATTACCCCAATGGAGCCAGTGCATGTGGTGCCACCAGTTGGACCAGCTATGAGTGGCAGGGCCACCCTTTTGATGCTACCTGTCGCACATGTTGTGCGACCTTCGCATTACAAAAACATGTGAATGTTGTAAAAGCACTGTGACTGAAAAAGAGAAGTGCAAATTTAGGGAAATTGTGCCGTAACCACATATTGCGAGGAGTGCTGTTTCCCTGTGATTTTTTTCTATCTTTTCTTTGGGAAAAGAAAAACAGTTATAAACTCCTCTCTATAAACACTGAGCTTAACAGTGAAGTTATGTTTCTGCAGATACCTGTAAATACTTTGTCACTGATGTAAGAGGACTGAAAAAAGGTGTAATAGTAAGTAAAACCAAATATGTTAATTGAGTAATTTGATTTATTCTTACATGGAAAATTATTTGCTGCCTTCTTTTTGTGAACAACATTTTCACTTCCGGGTGACTGTTTGTGTAATTTGGCGATGTATAGATAAAACTGAATTGAAACTTCTGCTGTACAGCTCACTAAGGAGTCCTCTCATGGACAGTGTGCAATGACACAAAAGAACAACTTCAATGTCACCATAAGCCTTACTGGAGATCAGTTTGGATATGTAAATGACACTTTTGTACATTAGTCTGAGATCAGTGCTATGAGAGTGACTTTAAGATCACAACCTGATTCAAGACAGAATCTTGGTCCTGGAAATAGCTCTAAGATATCAACTGAATATGCCAAATGAGATGACAGGATCAAGGAACATCAAAGTACCACAGCAAAGAATAAATGCACATATGAAAGAGCAAGTATCACTGCTATGGAGATTTCTTGTTTTGCATACAGACTCAGG
Source organism: Neolamprologus brichardi (assembly GCF_056152115.1). Taxonomy (NCBI): domain Eukaryota; kingdom Metazoa; phylum Chordata; class Actinopteri; order Cichliformes; family Cichlidae; genus Neolamprologus; species Neolamprologus brichardi. The sequence continues at coordinate 23,555,010 of NC_142106.1, read as the reverse complement.
ACTGCTGGTCTCCTCTTGGCATTTTCTTATATAAATATTTTTGATTTTGAACCTCAGAATTTAGCAGCACAACACTTCAATTCGTTTTTCCATCAAACATTTCATTCAGCCACTGCTCTCCCCAGGTGTGCTGGATTAGATTCAAATGCAGAGTCTTCTGTGCTGGTAAAAGAGGCTCTTTGTGAGTTCATAAAATTTTTTTTAACCAAGAGCGATGTTTCAAAAAAAAAAAGAGAAGAAGCTCACGTGAGTGTGGTGGCCACAGAAGAGGACCGTACCAAAGAGCACTGCTAAGACAAACTGATTCGGGCCAGTAAAGCAGTTGCAGAGCAGCTGGTCAGGACTTTTTTTTTTTCCTCTGGAGAGTTTGCAAAATTGCTTTGTGTGATTTCAAAAGATTTTAACATCAGCTGTGTTACTCATTGACTGAAGAGAGTCATACTTCTCCATCTAATAACTCTATTGACAGTCGACAGTACATTTTTAATTGATAATTGATAAATGTTAAACAGTTTTAAATGTTATGCAGTGAGTGGGGAGCTGAGCAAAGAAATGAAATCAGTAACTAAAAAAAGGTCAGTGCCAGAAACAGTACGAAGAAGAAAGAACTGACCAGTGGCTTCATAACATTCAATGAAAGGAAGGATGAAATAAACATCTGACTAACAATACATTCTGTAAATTGGGGAAACATGGTAGATGGAAATAAGACTTTTGTTTTCAATAAGAGACAATAGAACATGTTTTATTTTTCTGTTCCAGTTGGTGGCGGTAATGCTCCAGAAACCTTGGTCGCCAACCGCCATCAAACAAGAAGAAGAAGAAGGAGTATCTCCCGGCGCGTTTAAACAGCAGAAAGTTGGCTTAAGGAATAAAGAGTATAACCACAGTCGTCATACGTGTTGTCTTCCAAGGGGAACTTTAGGTTTTATTTTCAAGCCGGCTACGGCAAAGATCGTGTGGCTGTGCTGAGCTTCCTTTCTGCTTTTCCTCTGTTCTCCGGCAGACCGCGTTTCTGTTTCTGATGCGTGATTGGAAAGATATACGCTTTCGTACCTCACACAGCTTGTTCTCTCTGCAAGGTAGCCAGTAACATGCTGGGAGGTCAGATAGCCCACTGTCTCTACTAGTCCTACTCCAACTACAAAGACCACGTGTCTCCTTCTCCGCTGGTGGATCTTTAGGTCGGGCTATTCTGAGAGGGGATCCAGAGTGAGTACATTATAACTACATTGGTTGCCTAACTCTATAACTGTTTACAGGGTTTCTCTCTGTTAGCTATTTTTGTCGTTTGTTCCTTGTGTTTAACGTCTCGGTTTGTCTGCCTGGAGCTTCCAGCAGTTCGGGACTTAAATGTTTAATCATTTGAGTTCAGCTATTTGTTTTACTTCTTATGAATGTGGTGTACTGAAAACTACGATTATATGAGGTGGATAAAATACGGCATAATCCACAATTAATAACAGAATCACCAACCAGTAATAGGCCTTGATGCATGCTCAATTATCCAGGTAAGTAAATCCCCCAAATTTGATTGTGTTCATCTGGACGTTTTCAGTGGGCGAAACGTTTCGTCAACTTGGATGAGTGATGAAACGTTTCTCCCGCTGAAAACGTCCAGAATAAACTTTCAGGGACCAACCAGTAATGTGTCTTTAAATTAGCACTGTCCTAGTGGCAGCCTGTTGTAGCAGCTCCCTGTCTACGTAATGTTCTTTAGTTTCTTTTGCGGTTCTGTCTTTTTTATTTTCTTTCTGTTTAATCTTACTATTTTGTTTTAATTATTTTGCTTTCAATAATTTTGCTTTTTATTTATATATCTCTGTATTTGTCTTAATATTGATCCATCATAACTGTTTCTAGGCTCATTTGTATGAATGCTTGTTCTTTGTTGCATATTTGCTTCTATGACAACTCAATTTCACTCTGGGATTAATAGAGTTTCTCTGAATCTGATTCTAATGTTGGTACTGAATGTATGAGGAAGAATAATTCTATACAATACAATGCTCTTAGGTAGTGCCGTACAATAAATCACTGAATAGAAAAATAAAGATCTGTTTGATGATACAGGCGACTGACGGGAGGAGGAGAGTCTGATGGAGGAGCAGCTCAGCCACTGCAGTGAGAAACATCCGGTCTTCATAAAAGGTGACAAAAATAAAATCACCACCATTATTCTACAGACATTAAGCTGTTGTTATTATGATTATTGTTAGTAATAATAACATTTATTCTGCACACACTGGAATTTTGCCAGTTTATACCAAATGTGGGACAAATCATTGCTGAAGAAAAATAATGTAAAGCAACTAGTATTCCTTAATCTTTCTAATCTTTCTTTTGTCACCGAAATACTTCAAAAACATTGCTTCTGTTTAAAAAATATATATTTGTGGTACATACCCACACTGAATGGAAAAATGAATATCTATTTGATGTCACTTTGAGTCTAAAATATAAGACATAATATATTTTACAGTTGTTCATTATTGTTTTCTTTGCCACATAATTCCTTTTATCTCGCTTCATATATTTGACAAATATAGCTATAAAGTAGAAATTAGTAAAATAAAGCAAAACCATTAAATGAGCGTGTGTGTCCAACCTTTGAGTGGAAGCGTACCCTACCGGTCAAAAGTGGTAGAACACCCTAATTTTTGAATTTTTTTTCAATTGAAAATTATGTAGCTTAGTGTTTCATTGCACTCTGAAATGAAACCATAGTATAAATAATGAGTTGGAGTTAAACAAAGAAATCATGGAATCAATTTATAGGCCTGGCAGATAAAACAGCTGAACACACCTGTTTTATTCTCTATATTCTTCAAAATGTTCTTTCCATTTGCTGCATAAGTTCTGTGTGATGAACCAAAGATTTCAAATTTTGATTTATTATACCTTCCAGTCTTCCGTAGTTCAATGGCAGTGTTTCATGGCTCAGGGAAACCTCTTATACTGAGACATCAGAATAACAAGACTCAGTATAAGAGGTCTTGATGCATTCTCAATCATCCAGGAAAATAAATCTCCAAAAGTTGATTCTGTTCATCTGGACGTAGCGTTTTCTGGGAGAAACGTTTTGTCACTCATCCAAGTGACTTCTTCAGTCTCAGCTGACTGCAGGTTTCAATCTTATAAACAGTACATTTGCATAATGACTGAAACCAGCCCACTGAAGGAACAATGGGCTGTGAGGTCAGTTCCTTAATCATAATTATGCAAATTCCCAGCATCCAACATCACCATGGAGGAGAGGAAGGCACTCACATCACTTAGTGATGACAACAACATTATCATCCTTCCGGCAGACAAGGGTAGGTGCACAGTATTGCTAAACCAGAAAGACTATCATGAGAAGATTTTGTCACTACTCAGTGATGAAAATACTTATGAGCCCCTGAAACGAGACCCAGGAAGTGGCTACAAGAAGAGGGTGATAGACTGTCTGAAGCAGTTAGAACAAGACAAGGCTATTGACCGGACCTCATACCACAGGCTGTACCCAGGGGAATCTACACCAAGTCTGTATGGTTTACCAAAAATACATAAACAGGGTGCACCTTTAAGACCGATTGTCTGCATGATCAACTCTGTCACCTATAACATCTCCAAGTTTCTGGCTTTGATCCTCAACCCGCTGGTGGGCAGCTCTGAACACCACATCCAGAACACCCTGGATTTTGTTGAGAAGGTGAGAGATGTCATTATGCAGGGAGATGAAACCATGGTCTCGTACGACATTACATCTCTCTTCACTTGCATCCAAGTCACGGAAGCGTTGGAGGTAGTCCGTAAGAGATTACAAGATGACCTCAACCTCAGCAACAGGACCACTCTCAGCATCGACCAAGTGTGTTTGCTTTTGGAACTGTGTCTTCATTCCACCTACTTCACATACAAGGGTCAGTTCTACAGGCAGAAACATGGATGTGCCATGGGTTCCCCAGTTTCACCCATCGTGGCCAATTTGTACATGGAAGAAGTGGAAAAGAGGGCTTTGCTATCCTACCCTGGAACACCACCAAGCCATTGGTTCAGATATGTGGATGACACCTGGGTGAAAATCAAATCTCAGGACGTACTACATTTCATGGATCACATTAACTCGGTGGACTGACACATCAAATTCACCAGGGAGGATACGAAAAGTGGCAGGTTAGCCTTCGTAGACTGTGAGATTTCCATCAGTAATGGGGGACATCTAAAAGTTGACGTGTACCGTAAACCTACACATACGGATCAGTATCTAAGGTTTGACTCTCATCATCCACTGGAACACAAAATGGGTGTCATCAGAACGTACAACACAGAGCGAACACCATCCCCACAGACACAGCGGCCAGGGAGGCAGAAGAACAGCACATCAAAAAGGCCCTGAGTAAATGTGGTTATCCCAGCTGGACTTTTGTCAAAGCTGGAAAGGCACCTAAAGAAAGCTCCAGCCGATCCAGGAGAGAAAGACAACCGCTGCCCAGACAAAAAACCTGTAGTGATCCCGTATGTGTCAGGAGTATCGGAACAATTGAGACGCATTTTTTCGAAACACCGGGTCTCTGTGGCTTTTAAACCCCAAAACATGCTGCGCCAAAAATTGGTCCATCCCAAGGATCGGGTCCCCCGACACAAACAGAGTAACATAGTGTACGCTGTTAAGTGCCAGGAGGATTGCCAGGATTTATACATCGGGGAAACCAAACAACCTCTGGCGAAGCGGATGGCACAACACAGAAGAGCTACCTCATCAGGTCAGGACTCTGCAGTCTATTTACACCTACAGGCTAGTGGACACTCTTTCAAAGATGAGGATGTACACATCCTGGACAGGGAAGAACGCTGGTTTGAGCGCGGATTCAAGGAGGCCATTTACGTCAAAAGGGAAAAACAATCTGAATCGAGGAGGGGGCCTAAGGGTACATCTTTCGCCATCTTACAATGCTGTGATTGCAGCCATTCCCCAACTCTCTGTGAATGGGACTCATGGCCATTGATCAGTGGTCTTTGATCAGTGGGTTTTGGTCAGTGGTTGTTGATCAATGGTCATGAGAATTTGCATAATTATGATTAAGGAACTGACCTCCCAGCCTATTGTTCCTTCAGTGGGATGGTTTCAGTCATTATGCAAATGTACTGTTTATAAGATTGAAACCTGCAGTCAGCTGAGACTGAAGAAGTCACTTGGATGAGTGACGAAATGTTTCTCCCAGAAAACGCTACGTCCACATGAACAGAATCAACTTTTGGAGATTTATTTTCCTGGATGATTGAGAATGCATCAAGACCTCTTATACTGATTCTTCTTATTCTGATGTCTCAGCATTGGCTTTCTTGCTGCAACTCATCCTATCAAACCTGCAGCTCGAAGTCTTCTCTTCACTGTTGAAACTGACACTTGATTACTATGACCACTATTTAGCTGTGCATGAAGCTTTTGTCCTGTGACTCAGCTATCACACAACCTGTCAACTCTCAGAAACCTGTCCTGGTATTCAGTTGTGGCTTTGGGTCTGCCAGACCTCTTTCTGTCAGAGTTGTCCCAGTTTCTGAGGGCTTTTGAATGGTGAAGGAAACTGTATTCATTGACCCCTTGACTTTCTTTGCAATTTCTCTCTTCTAGAGTTAACTGCCTTGTTCCTCACATTTTTTTTGTGGCAAAACATCACTTTCTGCAGTACAATAATGTTCAACTGATGCTCATAAGGATATCTTACTACAGTGTGTTCCAACACTGCTTTTATGCAGACAGAGCAGTTTGTAAGTAATTCAGAAAGGTTGGAACACCTGTAGGAGTTAGTCGCACCAGGTTTCAAGGCTTGATGATGGGTGGTTTGAAAAAATAAATTTCCCTGATTGAAATGTATTGTAGTTTGAATAACACAATAATGATTAAAGAGCAGGCAAACAGATTCCGTCAAAATATTTAAATATAACGCGCCGACCTGCCGTCTGGTGCTGAAAGCCGACATCTCACAGATTCTGAAACTACGGGTTGTATCACTGTCTGACTAAATTCACTGAACCAGAAGCAAAAGAGCATCAAAACTATGCTTCATGTTTGATAAATATTGTCATGAATTTCCTCTTGCATTTGTTGTCTTGCTTCCACCACTAATCACACTTGCTCTACAGCTCTCTCAGTGTAGTTCAAGACTAGTTTGTCATTATAAAAAAAAACAGTTTTTTGCATTATTTGCTTGCTTATCATGCATCAGTCTACCGATGTGTACAGTGTTGCTGCCTATCGTTTTTGTTTGTTTGTTTTTAAAAGTGCCATCTGACCAGAAAGCTTAATTTCTGCTCATTTCTACTAAAGAAATTTAAACTTTTACAAACGATGCCAAATTGCAAAATGCGTAGCCATTTCTCTAATAAAACCTCTTCAACATTGCTCTACTTCAGTTCAGCAGCATCAGGTAATGTTCATATGTCGATTCGTGGTTTTCTTCCTTTTTGGATTTACTGGAGAATATTTTCAGGGGGTTATCTGCTATAAAAGCCAGGACTTTTTTTTTACAGAGACCTAAATATAGCACAGGGGGTAAAACATAGCACCAAAAAAAGAGATGACCAAAATATTGCACAGAACGAGGAAAGACTAAGATATTGCACATGGGATGGCAGCAACATAGTCAATGAACAGCAGCAAGAGAGTTATTGTATGGAAGAAGTTTGTTCACGTTCTTAGTTTGCATTGCAAGTTCTGACAGCCCACGGGAAGAAGGTGGTTTTTAGTCTATTGGTTTTGCAACTGATGGAGCACCTGATGGATCTTGACTATAAGATAACAGACCTCAAAATAACAATATATACAAGTGACAAATGGTAAATGAATTCAGTTCTAGCCACTTTGTCACACACTGCTAGAATAATAGAAGGTTTTTTTTAACAGGGTTGCACACAAACGCAAAGCAGACGTTGATGCATTGCCAAATATGCTTCCAAACCAACTTCCTTCCAAGCCAATGACTAGAAAATAACGACTAACTACTCCTGAAATGTTGGAGGTTTTAGCTCTTCATACAGTAAAGTTACAGGAGAAAAAAAAAATTATCAGACAAAATGTCCTTTGTTAAAATAATCCCGTCCGGTACCTCGTGAGAACAATAAATATATAATTTTCTGTTGTAACCCTCAAACTGAATGGTAATGTAATCCACTCATTTTTTGCTTCATCACAAAACTCAAACATCACTACTTCCACGTCTAATTGTTTGTAATGGAGGCAGAGTAAACTGGATCCGCAGTCCATGCCTGATAGGTTTGTAGCTTAAACCGCTGGAACGTTCAAGAGAATATACTACACAGCAAAAGCAAGACACGAGTAGGCAAAGTTCTTTGTGTTACTCATGCATGAGGGAGACCTGCCTGGAGCCAAGTGTCGTTCCACCCACTTGACCTCCATCAGACTCTCAGCCAGGTTCCCCATAGCACTCCTTTTATTGTGGTTACATGAATATGCATAGGTTCATTAACATATGACGTTTCACATAGGTATAAATGTGGACAAAGAATACCTTGTGTGTGTGTGTGTGTGTGTGTGGGGGGGGTCAAGATGTGACCCCGTGAAGACTCCCCAAAGCTGGTGCCAGGAGTCTAGCGGTCCATCTAAACAAAAGGCTCTTATACTTAACCAGATACAGAGTTGGTGTCCTTCTATACCATAAATCAGTAAGAGCAGATATGACCTCTCTCCTGACCTTAAGTTGTATGTGTATGCCAGAGCGCTCTGGGAGGCACACAGAAGGATCAAACCTCTACCAACATGACATTGATTATAAAACTCTAAGTATATATGAGTAGATACTTCTAAGTGTAGCCAGATGGGCTACTCGCCTTTCTTTTTCTCTCTCACTCTCTCTCCTGCGCTCGCTCTCTTCTGCGCTCGTTCTCTTCGCTGCGCAACTAGGTTAATTGGGAACCCACCTGCATATTGATTGCAGGGTGGCGTTAGCCCGTATAAAGCTAAGCCAGTGTTTTTCTGGATCATTCCTCCCGATCATTCCTCCCGTGCATTCGGCGCAAAGCAGCAGTAAATGCTGGCACACCGCGACGGACTGATCAGCAAGAGCAGATCATATGACAGCTACAGGTATGCTCTTGCTTAACCTCAGATTCCCTCCGAGTACTGGAATTTGTGTTAATATAGTTTTTGCGGCCCGTTGTAGCGCGGCAGTTTGTTTTATCCCGACGTTGCGGAGAGAGGTGCTCGTGTTATCCCCACCAGTGAGAGTATAGCGCCTCCGGTCCTGGGGTAAGCCGTTAAAACTACTTTTATTAGCATTCATAGCTATAAGAGTCTAAGGTTACATTTATCTGTTGTTTTAAGGTTTGATTGCTGTATTCACCTCTCCGTGGCAAATCGCCCAACCTAAATCGGAAGAGTGAAATGCCTTCCCAGCCGCTGTTGTGCGGCCTCCTTTTATTCCTTTTACCTATTTTTCTTAAATATATTTCCTGGGTGTGAAATTCCCCTAGGTGGCGTTGCCATTTTATTATTTCCTTTTATCTAACCCCGCCGACCACTTGGTCACATACTTGGCGTTGGTCGACAGGATGCACATTTGAGGTAGACGTTTGGTCTTGTAAATTGTTTTATTTTTGCAAAGATCACAGTTCACCTGTTTGAAGGCTCTATTTGTTTTAGAGTGTGATTATAGACAAGACAGCAGTATCCAGGTTTAGGAGGAAGAGTAATAGGATTTTAGCACCTTGCTGATTTAATTTTCCTTTTTTTGGTCAAAATTTATTATGGAGGAAGAATTGCAGCAACTTAGAGACTTGGTAGCGCAGTTAAAGGCAGATAATGAGCAATTGCGCCGGGATAGGGGTGCTGTGCTAGAGTCTGGTGGTGGTGCCGCGTCGGCCTCCTTCGCACCAGCTGGTTGCATACCAAACGTTGGTAGCCAGGCCGCCGTTACCGAGCGTTTGGTGGTGGTGCCTAGGGACCGTAAATGTCCCATGTTCAATGGCAGAACGGGCATCAATATAGCTGAATGGGTCAAAGAGGTTCAAGCGTGCATGCGTGCCCGGCACCTGTCTGTTGCTGATCAAGCGTTCTTTATTTTTGACCATTTAGAGGGAGAAGCAAGGGAGGAGATCAAATTTCGCCCTAATTTAGAGCGAGGGGATCCTGCTCGGGTGTTGACCATTTGAAAGGAACTGTATGGTAATGCGCAGTCCTATGTCACTCTGCAGCAGGCTTTCTTTTCGAGGAGACAGCGGGAGGGAGAGACTTTGCAGGAGTATACCTTAGCGCTAATGGCTCTGATGGAGCAAGTAAAACAAAGTGCACCTGATGGCATACGTAATGCAGAGGTGTTGTTCCGAGACCAGTTTGTAGAACATGTTGTTGACAGTGCTCTCCGCAGAGAGCTTAAACAATACGTTTGCCGTGTGCCTACTGCCACCTTGTTAGAGGTGCGCGGGGAAGCAATTAGATGGGAAAGAGAAGGGTTTTCAGGCGGTGTTCGTGACCGTGGCTATTCCCACCCATCAGCGTATGGTTTCCAGTGTGGGGTGCACACTAGCCCTAGGTTCGCTCCTGTTGGTACACCCGAGTCCGAGTGGCGTGAGCTAAAGGAACTCCTAAAGCGCCAACAAGAGCAGTTAAATCAGCTCACTGAGACAGTGGTTTCTTTACAGAACCCCCGAAGAGGTGTTCGGCCTTCACGGGCTGGCTCGGTGATTTGTCGCCGGTGTCAGCAGCCAGGGCACTTTGCTAGGGAGTGCACTGGGGAGCGGGCTTCACGCCACCCCAGAGCAGGTTCTGATTCAGGCCCTCCTTATACCGCAGTTGGCAATCATCTTCCCGCTACCCAGTCGGAAAACTAAAGCCCTCTGAGCTGCAGAGTCACAGTTCAGGTGGGGAGTTCACTGGCTCACAGAAAGATAGGATTGGCAGGCTAATTTCATCGTGTCCAAAGATAGATGTGCTGAGTAGTGGGGTGACTGTCCCTTGTTTGGTGGATACTTGGTCCATGGTTTCCACCATCACAGAAACTTTCTTTTTGGCACATTTTGCCCCTTGGGGACAAGAACGCCTTCAGTCATGCCATTGGTTACAGCTTCGGGCTGCCAATGGGCTTGCCATTCCTTACATTGGCTATTTGGAGCTCAGTGTACTCCTGTGTGCCAAGGAAATGCCCTCTTGTGGGATCCTTATAATGAAGGACCCTTCTAGTGCCACGCCCTCTGTTCCTGGTATTTTAGGAATGAATGTAATCCGCCGCTGTTATCAAGAGCTGTTTGGGGCTTTCGGTGGCTCCTTGTTTAATTCTCCTTCTGTGTCACAGGCACCGAGACCAGTTTTGGAGGCCTTACATCAGTGACACCAGTCTGCAGCCCAAGCCCCAGAGGACCCTGTCGGTACCGTTAAGGTACACGGCCCGCGGGCTGTGCGGATACCTGGTGGTGTCATGCAGCTGGTGGCTACCACCTGTGTTCAGCAGTTGTCAGGTCAGGCTGTGCTTTTTGAGCCTTTTGAGTCTGGGTTGCCAGTTGGGTTGCTGGCCTCTCCATGTTTGGTCCAGGTGGATAAGGGCGTTGCCTATGTCCCAGTCACCAATGTGGGGACAGCTGAAGCTGTTCTCCACCCGTGGACCCGTTTGGGAGTGATAAGCAAAGCTACTGTTGTTAGCCTCCCTGCTGGTGTTAGCGAGGAACACTCTTTTCCCGTTACCGTTTCCTCCCATACAACCAGCAGCCCTGCTTAAGAGATGGTGGATGCGATTGACCTGTCTGCTCTCGCTGAGTCAGAGCAACATGAGGTACGGTTACTTTTGCAGAAGTACCGCTCTGTTTTCTCCACTTATGAGGGAGACTTGGGTTGCACAAACCTCATTTCGCACGACATACCGCTGCTCGATGACGCACCCGTCCGGCAGAGGTACAGGCGAATTCCTCCTTCTGATTATGAGGCTGTCAGGGCCCATATCAACCAGCTACTGGAGGCCCAGGTAATTAGGGAGAGTAGCAGTCCTTATGCCTCTCCCATTGTGTTGGTCCGCAAGAAGGTTGGAAGTCTCCGTCTGTGCGTTGACTACCGTTTGCTGAATAGCAAAACGAGGAAGGACGCCTTCCCTTTACCTCGCATTAAGGAAAGTCTGGATGCCCTTGCTGGCGTACGCTGGTTTTCTACCATCGACCTGGCCAGCGGGTACAACCAGGTGCCAGTTTCTGAGCAGGATGGTAAATGGTAAATGGACTGGTTCTTATATAGCGCTTTTCTACTCTTCTGAGCACTCAAAGTGCTGTACACAACTTGTACATTCACCCATTCACACCCATTCGCACAAGCACATTTTTCCTAAGTGCTTTCTAAGTAACATTCACACACACATTCATACTCCGATGGATGCATCGGAGAGCAATTTGGGGTTAGTATCTTGCCCAAGGATATTTGGCATGCAGACTGGGGAAGCCAGGGATCGAACCACCAACCTTCCGATCAGTAGATGACCTGCTCTACCGCCTGAGCTACAGCCACCCCACAAGGATAGGCCCAAGACCGCTTTTTGCACGCCGTTTGGCCTGTTCGAGTGGAATCGTATGCCGTTCGGGCTGTGCAATGCTCCTGGTACCTTCCAGCGCCTAATGCAGAGGATGTTCGGGGATCAGCAGTGCCAGTCGCTACTGCTGTACCTAGACGACATCATTGTGTTCTCCTCGTCTGTCTCTCAGCACCTGCAACGGCTAGAGATGGTGATGGCAAGGCTGCAGCAAGAGGGGCTCAAGGCTAAGCTAGAAAAGTGTGCCTTTTTTCCAGCAGAAGGTTAACTACTTGGGCCATGTAATCTCTTGCGAGGGTGTCTCCACCGATCCAGCCAAGGTCGATGCAGTAGCCAAATGGCAGTGTCCTCGCTCCGTGTCAGAGTTGAGATCCTTTTTGGGTTTCGCCAGCTATTACCGGCGCTTTGTGGAGGGGTTTGCCACGTTGGCGGCTCCCCTGCATCAAGTGGTGACTAAATTGGCTGGCACCAAGACAAAGAAGGGCTCGGGACAGAGTTTGAGTGCTATTTGGACCCCTCAGTGTAAGGAGAGCTTTGAGGACCTGAAAGCAAAGCTTGTGTCTGCACCTGTGCTGGCATATGCTGACTTTACGCGCCCATTTATCTTGGAGATTGATGCCAGCCACAGTGGTTTGGGTGCAGTTCTCTCCCAAGATGTAGAAGGTGTTGTTAGGCCAGTGGTTTATGCTAGTCGAGGTCTTCGGCCACATGAGCGCAACATGGACAATTACAGCTCCATGAAGCTGGAGTTTCTTGCACTCAAGTGGGCCATGGCCGAGAAGTTCCGGGAGTACCTGCTGGGGCAGAAGTGTGTGGTTTACACTGATAATAATCCACTCAGTTATCTCTCTTCAGCTAAGCTGGGTGCCACCGAGCAGAGGTGGGCCTCCCAGCTGGCGGCATTCGATTTTGAGATTAAGTATCGCTCAGGCCGCAGTAATAGGAACGCTGATGCTCTCTCTCGACAGTATGAGACGAGCTCCAGCTTGGCTGAGGGTGTGTTGCCTGGGACTCCTGTCCCAACTTCACTTCAGCAGGCTCAGTGTCCAGCAGTTTTGCGCTCCGTTACTCAGTTGGAGATTGGGGCCTTTCCATCTCACTCTCTGGGGGATATTCGTGCTTTGCAGGAGGCTGACCCCCTCCTCAAGGATTTCTTGGTATACTGGAGGAGGCACACCCCGCCCTCTTCGGAGGAAAGGAGTCAGGTCCCCAAACCAGTCATGGTTCTGCTGCGTCAGTGGGATCGTCTGGTGGAGAAGGATGGCATCCTTTATCGCCGTATTTTGCGTCCGGGTGGAGGTGAGGAAGCCCTCCAACTTGTTCTTCCAGAGGCTCTGAAGCCTGAGACCTTGAGGCAGCTGCACCAGGACCATGGGCACCAAGGTATTGAGCGTACCACTGAACTGGTCAGGCAGCGTTGCTATTGGCCCGGGATGTCCTCTGACATCAAGCAATGGGTTCAGCGTTGTGAACGCTGTCAGGTCGCAAAGGACTCAGAGTTGGGGTCTCATAGCTATATGGGTCACCTGTTGGCGTCTAGGCCAAATGAAATCCTGGCCATAGACTTCACGGTGTTGGAACCTTCCCATAGTGAAGTTGAAAACGTCTTGGTTATGACTGATGTTTTTAGCAAATACACTGTTGCAGTCTCTACCCCGGACAAGCGGGCCTCTACTGTGGCCCAGGCCCTGTTAACAGAGTGTTTTTTTAAGTTTGGCGTTCCTAGCCGCCTCCACTCTGACCAGGGTAGAAACTTTGAAAGTTTGGTGATGCAACAGCTATGCGAGTTGTATCGGGTAGCCAAGTCCCGTACAACCCCTTACCACCCAGCGGGTAATGGGCAGTGCGAACGGTTTAACCGAACCCTCCATAACCTCCTCCGGACCCTGCCATCATCTCGGAAACGCGACTGGGCTGCATGCTTACCGCATGTGCTCTTTTGCTATAATAGCACGCCACATCAGGGCACTGGAGAGTCGCCGTTTTTCCTGATGTTTGGCAGGAATCCTAGGCTGCCTATTGATTTCCTTCTAGGCCGCGTTCAGGACCCAGTGCCTGGAGAGGTACAGGACTGGGTGGCCGAGCACCAAGCCAGGTTAATGGTGGCTTTTGAGGGAGCTCGGGCACGGTTTTCGCTGGCCGCTGACCGTCGCAAGGAGCGGCATGACCAGAGAGTCCACCCTGTTCCTTTAAAGGTCGGTCAGCTGGTGTATCTTCAAGATCACAGCGCCCAGGGCCGGCACAAGATCCAGGACCTGTGGAGCTCTGTGGTCTATCAGGTGTTGAGGGCACCCCAAGAGAATCGGGCTGTTTATACCATTGCCCCCGTGGGAGACTTGGAGAAGGTTCGACATGTCCATCGCAACATGTTGAAGGCACAGGTCAGCCTAGGGCCTCCTACACCTGGTCCACAGGTTCCACCCCCACCTGTGCCTGCTGACTCAGAGCAGACCTCTCTGAGTGACGACGAGTTGTGGCTCCTTGTCCCTGAGGTACCCTCACACCCTGTAGCACCTGTGGTGTCACTTTTCGATGCCTCTAGAGTTCCATCGGTGGAGCTCAGGTCTACTCCCAGTGTGATTGTAGCACCCTCGACCTCTGCTCCCCCAGATTCTTCCTCAGGCTCTGTTGAACAGTCTGAGGTGAGTGGGCCACACTTGCAGAGAACAGCACGTTCGACAGCTGGTCAGCACTCAAATGTTCATCACTTGCCATGTCCTGTTGAATCTGCACCAGTCGCTAATGCTCAGCTTGCCGTATTCAGGCCATGGTGTTAGGTTCCTTGAGTTATTGTCGGGGCGCCAATACATAAAGGGGGGGTAGATGTAGCCAGATGGGCTACTCGCCTTTCTTTTTCTCTCTCACTCTCTCTCCTGCGCTCGTTCTCTTCGCTGCGCAACTAGGTTAATTGGGAACCCACCTGCATATTGATTGCAGGGTGGCGTTAGCCCGTATAAAGCTAAGCCGGTGTTTTTCTGGATCATTCCTCCCGTGCATTCAGCGCAAAGCAGCAGTAAATGCTGGCACACTGCGACGGACTGATCAGCAAGAGCAGATCGTATGACAGCTACAGGTATGCTCTCGCTTAACCTCAGATTCCCTCCTTAATATAGTTTTTGCGGCCCGCTGTAGCATGGCAGTTTGTTTTATCCCGACGTTGCGGAGAGAGGTGCTCGTGTTATCCCCACCAGTGAGAGTATAGTGCCTCCAGTCCTGGGGTAAGCCGTTAAAACTACTTTTATTAGCATTCATAGCTATAAGAGTCTAAGGTTACATTTATCTGTTGTTTTAGGGTTTGATTGCTGTATTCACCTCTCCGTGGCAAATTGCCCAACCTAAATCGGAAGAGTGAAACGCCTTCCCAGCCGTTGTTGTGCGGCCTCCTTTTATTCCTATAATCTATTTTTCTTAAATATATTTCCTGGGGGTGAAATTCCCCTAGGTGGCGTTGTCATTTTATTATTTCCTTTTATCTAACCCCGCTGACCACTTGGTCACATAAGCATAAATGACAATCAACAATACAAATCTAACTGTGCCCAGCGAATGCTCACAATGCAGGGGACACAAATTTAGTTGGTGATACCTACCTTGGCACAGCACTGATCCTGTGACAATTTGTTAACCCGGTGCAAATCATGGACAAACAGTATCCCACAGTTGTTTGTGTTTTTAAACCCATTTTGCACAAAGACAATTTTTGAAAAATGTATTGATAGCAGTGTTGAATATTCTTACACTGTAAAAAAAAAACAAAAAAAAAAACAACTATATTCTTTTTTTTGTAGGTTTTGTTGTTCCATAACTGCATGTCACTATTTTGATTCTTTGTCATCATAGGCAAAAGAAGGAAAAGCAAGCCAAAACCTCGGCACACTGATGACCTAAAAATAACCCACCCAACGCCAACAAGTACAGATAAACCAGTTGTGATCCCTCTGGAAAAGACTTTTACCACTATGAAGCAAGCCAGAAGACACCAGCGCACCGATAGTGGGGACAGAAGCTTTAGATGTAATTGTTGTGGAAAGTCTTTTACTCATAATAGCAGCTTAAAAAGACATCATCTCATCCATGCTGAAGTCAAACCCTTTAGCTGTGATCATTGTGGAAAGTCTTTTTCTCAGCATCACAGTTTAAAAAAACATCAGCTCATCCACACTGGATTTAAACCATTCAGCTGTGAACAGTGTGGAAAGGCTTTCACTTCCAAAAGTAACTTAAAAGGACATCAGCTCATCCACACTGGAGTTAAACCATTCAGTTGTGACCAGTGTGGAAAGTCTTTCACTTCCAAAAGTAACTTAACAGCACATCAGCTCATCCACACTGGATTTAAACCATTCAGCTGTGAACAGTGTGGAAAGGCTTTTACTCAGGATGGAAGCTTAAAAAAACATCAGCTTATCCACGCTGGTGTTAAACCATTTAGCTGTAATCAGTGTGGAAAGGCTTTTACTCACAAAAGGAACTTTAAAGAACATCAGTTTATCCATGCTGGGGTTAAACCATTCAGCTGTGATCAGTGTGGAAAGTCTTTTACTCGCAAAAGTCACTTAAAAGGACATCAGCTCATCCATGCTGGAGTTAAACCTTTTAGGTGTGATCAGTGTGGAAACTCCTTTACTCACAAAAGTCACTTAAAAGAACATCAGCTCATCCATGCTGGAGTAAAGCCTTTTAGGTGTGATCAGTGTGGAAACTGTTTTACTCACAAAAGTCACTTGAAACAACATCAGCTCATCCATGCTGGAGTTAAAGCATTCACTTGTGATCAGTGTGGAAAGGCTTTTAATCGCAACAGTCACTTAAAACAACATCTGCTCATCCATGCTGGAGTTAAAGCATTCACCTGTGATCAGTGTGGAAAGTCTTTTACTCATAGAAGTCACTTAAAAGATCATCAGCTAATCCATGCTGGAGTTAAATCATTTGTCTGTGGCCAGTGTGGAAAGTCTTTTACTCATATTAGTAATTTAAGAAAACATCAACTCATCCACACTGGAGTTAAATCATTTGTCTGTGGCCAGTGTGGAAAATCTTTTACTCATATTAGTAATTTAAGAAAACATCAACTCATCCACACTGGAGTCAAATAATTGTTTTGTGATCACTGTGGAGGCTTTTACTTATATAGACACATTTAAAAAGCACCAGATCATTCACACTGGAATTAAAGCATTTGTGGTCAGTGTGGAAAGTCTAGTTTAATCATCTAAAAAAAATAAAGATATCAACCATATTAAAATTAAAACACTGAAACCTGAGTGGGGTGGAAAGTCTTATATCCATAATGCAAACTTGTTCAACTGACAAAGTGTCGCTCTGTAACAAAACTGGCAGACTGTCGTGACAGTACTCTGACAGAGTTCTTTTGGACAGAGTGAGAAACACAGCTGATCTGAACAAATCTTCTGTATGCCTGGTCAAATTTAAAAACTTGATCAGGCCTGACAGAATTCAGCTTTAATCTCCTGTTCAATGCTACTGCGAGAAAGTCCGTTATATCAGTTAAGACCTACATGGTCTCTGGTGAAAGCGAGTGTGGATAAACTTTGACAGCATTGAGCAAGCTAAGTATTAGAAAGACTTAGGACCAGGTAAAATGAGCAAGTAAATGGAAAGAGATTTACAGATGTGATGTTTGCTTTGAGGGTTTGATGGAGACTGTCAGATCTTCACTATGTCTTTGTGGATCTGGTGGTCCAGGACATGAAGACAGAATGGTGAAATGTGTGGTAACAGATTGATTGAAGGTGGGGGTGGGATTACATCAATTCTGAGCCCCTTCTTGCTTCCAGTTGTGATGGACAGGCTGACATGCAAGATAAGTTAACAGTCTCTTTGGATTATAATGTTTGCAGATGACATTGTTATCAATAACCCACTGATCAAGGTTTTGGTCAGTGGTTGTTGGTCAATGGTCATGAGAATTTGCATAATTAAGATTAAGAAACTGACCTCCCAACCCATTGTTCCTTCAGTGGGCTGGTTTCAGTCATT